>NW_008654923.1:0-549 GCF_000695815.1 Acanthisitta chloris
CCAAAAAAAAAAAAAAATAAAAAATTCAAACCAGAACACAGCAGCCTCCACCTCCTGGGTAATAGTTTAATGTTCTAGTTGCAGCATAAATAAAAGGCACATTACATATTTGGGATGCCACGGCCGAGGGGGGAGAAAGGAGCTGGACCTGTCCTGTCCCCCCAAACCCCGAGGGGCTCTGAGAACCTGCTCACAGGAGCCCAGATGGATTTTTTGGGAATATTTTTTGGGTTTTTTTGGGGTTTTTGGAAATGTCAGTTGCAGTTATTTTGCAGACTTTTTACTTTTACCTGCAAATGATATCTGATGCCTTACTTGCTGGTTGGGGTTTTGTTTGGTTGGATTTTTTGTGTTTTGTTTGTTTTCTTTTTTTTTTTTTTTTTGGGTTTTTTTGTTTTTTTTTTGGCTTCTTCCGTTAATTGATCGTCAAAGCTCGTGGGATAAAGCAGCTTGGGGGGTGAGGAAAGGGTGAGGGAGGGGGGATAAGTCCAGGACTTTCTTCCCACATCCCTCTGGCACCTCCTGGGCTTTTTTTTTTTTTTTTTTTTT
>NW_008654923.1:559-874 GCF_000695815.1 Acanthisitta chloris
CCACAAGTCCTAAAAAAAAATTTAAAATATTTCCCCATTTGAGGCAGCAAATTCTGGAAGCAAGGAGTAGTTTGATGGGGGGAAAAGTGGTACCAACTCCTCTCAGCTCGCATATCCTGAAGGATTTGGAGGTTAAAGAGGAAAATTTCATTGCTGGAGGGAAGGAGCTTCCTCATCATGAACCTCTCCCAGTCTAGGGTTGCCCCAGGAACTGGTTTTTCCAGCTATTTGTTCCTACTTGATGTTACAGTTCAGTAAAAAATTCCTCAAAGCCAACAATTCCCACATCCAACCCCTGTGTGACTGATCCAGCAG
>NW_008654924.1:0-1317 GCF_000695815.1 Acanthisitta chloris
CACGGCACAGCCCCTGCTGCCTGCGGAGCCGCTGCTACCGCTAGTACCATTCCAGTTACCATTCTAGCAACAGCTTAATCTATTTGCATTGAAAAAGGAGAGGGCCGGAAGAACTTTCACCGCATGGATTTTTTGCTGGAAGTTTTTTCCAGTGAAGGTGGTGAGACACTGCCACAGATGACCAGGGAGGCTGTGGCTGCCCCAACCCTGGCAGTGTTCATGGATGAAGCCTTGAGCAACCTGGTCTGGTGGGAGGTGTCCCTGCCCAGGGAGAGGGTTGGGACTAGCTGATCTCTAAGGTCCATTCCAGCCCCTTAACATTCTGATTCCGATTTTTAGTTTTGCTTCACAGCAGGGCACATCCACAACTAACTTAGCTATAAAATAACAGCCAATTCTGAATCGAGCATTTCTCAGCTACCATTTTATGAAAAAGAGGCTGTCCTGCTTGAGGCTGTATCTCAGCACTGCAGGAATCTGGCAATGCCTGCAGCCAACAGCTGGATGCACCAAAGGCAGCAGGATCCTTTCTCACCTAAAGACCACCCACCTTCACCTACATACTGCAAAAGGTCCCAAGAAGCAGAAGTGCCCAAAAGCAGACCAGCACTGCACTGAAAAGAACTAAGCAAACAGTCCATTCCAGTAACTCATCTTTCTCCACCTCTACCATTAATTCTATTCCCAAATTTCCTTAGCTGTAGTGGATTTGCCATTGTGCAGGCTCAGTTCTCTGGGCTGCTGTTACATAGACTGTGGTCAGGCCACCACTAGTCCCCAAGCAACCACTTGCAGGTCAGTGATCACCTCCTTTCGTCTACCACAAAACACAGGGCCTCAGGTTGGCTGCAGTATCTGTTGTTTTCAGGAGGGAAAAAAATTAAGATCTCATTTTTGTTGTGCTGGTTTTTTAAAAAGTAACTCCAGGAACACTTGACACCTCGATGTCCAAATCTTCCAGTACATGCAAAATGCAGCCAGTTCTTTAATGAACAGCCTTGCTCTGCCCTGAATCAGCCTTTCTGCTTTGGGGCTACACTTTTTTCAAGCATGACAATGTCCAGTATATACAGTGAGTAGTTTACTATTACACAAGGAAACGTGTGGATGAGCACATTCACTCATGAATCATCTGTGTTACAGAACTCGTATTAAAAATAAATAGCGAAACAGAGTCTGTGCTGGCAGAGGCTGAAGCGACCGGTCCGAGTCCTGCCCCGGGGTGGCGGCACTCAGAGCCCCTGTCCAGCGGGGCTCAGCATCTCCTGCAGCACCAGGTGCAGCAAATGGTTCTGCTCGGCACTCAGCAACGGCCAC
>NW_008654925.1:0-455 GCF_000695815.1 Acanthisitta chloris
ATATATAGTGTCTCTTTTAGGAAACGTTCTGATGTTTTGATTCTTTGTGTCAAGAAAACCTGGGGACATTCACATGCGCATATGGATAAGCCATTAGCAGCAGTGCTGTTTTTCTGAAAGCCAGGATTAACACATCATTTACAGTTTCCAGATGATTATTTATTCACTTGATCTTTCAAAACTCAGAAAGTGCTTTCCCATAAGGCCTCTCTGTCAGTGAAAATTCTACATCCTTAATTTTCATTGTCCCACAGCAGTCATCTGCCAAATTATTTGTTAGAACCCTGTTGGGAGGGTAGGTGGTATTTTCCCTGCATGTCTTCTAAATTTCACTTTGAACTCGGTCAAAGAATCTACTCCTGTTTAGAATCATAGAATCAACCGGGTTGGAAGACACTTCCATGATCACCAAGTCTAACCCTATGCGTCGGTCCTTACTAGACCATGGCACTAAG
>NW_008654926.1:0-19441 GCF_000695815.1 Acanthisitta chloris
GCGGGATCCTCCGGGTCGTGCCGGGCGCTCCCCGCCCCAGCGGCACGGTTCTCTCTGCCCGCTGCGCGCAGTGCCAGAGCCGTGCGGGATTTTGTGCTTCTGCAGGAAATTCGTGAGGACACCTTCGTGCGGGGGGAGCCAGCGCAGAGAGAAACTGGTGCCGGTGGAACTTGCCAAGAGAGAGAAAGAGCAGCTCTACTAGACCCCGGTGCAAGCAAAGCAGCCTTCAGCAAAAGACTGATTAAAAAACGAGAAATGTTCAGTGATGCTCACACTGATGGGACGCGTGGTATTGCTATTATGCACAAGATATTATCTTTTTTGTTTCTGGGTAGAACTTCTTTCAGTGGCAGTTTGCAACCAACATTAAAGATTGTTATAGTTTATAACTAACTGGAAATCTAGGCTGTGTCTGTTTCAAACCAGCATCCCTCCCCTCCCATGAGGTTACTCAACTATTATGTGTAAGAGGTGAACGGAAATTGGAACATTCCACACAATTGTAGTTATCCATATTCAAGAAGAGTTCAGTCTGGAAAAGGTACAAAGAACTGGGATGCCAAGGAGAAGGAAGAGTCTCACAGATGGAGCTCACCAAAGATAGATCTGTTTAGGCTAGCAAAATGGGATTGAAAAGGGTTAACAGCTCTCTGCTGATAAGACGGTGCTAATGAGCAAAGATGGACAACTATGGAGTGTAAAGGATGATATTAGTGCAGAACAACTAGATATGAACCTTTTTCAAGTTAATTTAGGCTTCAGCATAGCAAGACTTGAAAAAGGATCTTGTTCATTGGAACTTTATTTATAATGCAGAGCATACACAACTTATAAAAACCTTAGACACAATTTCTCAGGAGGGCCAGGATTCAGTGACCTAGGTTACTAATCAGAAAACATAGTTAGATTGTTTCATGGTGGACATTAAAAGCATTGCTCTCTACAACTACCTGAAAGGAGGTTATAGCAAGGTGCAGGTCAGCCCCTTCTCCCAGGCAACTAGAGATAGGATGAGAGGATATAGCCTCAAGTTGCACCAGGGAGGTTCAGACTGGACATTAGGTATAATTTTTTCACTGAAATGGTTAAGCATTGGAACAGGTTGCCCAAGGAGGATGGTGGAGTCACCATCTCTGGAAGTGTTCAAGAAACACGTGGCACTTTGTGCTATAGTCTTGTTGACATGGTGGGGTTCAGTCAAAGGTTGGACTCGATGATTTTGGAGGTCATTTCCAACCTTAATGATCCTGTGATTTTCATAATCAATTACTCTAAACTGAGGATGGCCTTGCAGAAGAGGAAATAGGATTTCTTTGGCATCCCAGTCCCAGGAAAGTTGGAAACGGAAGGCACCAGAGTTGATGCCAAAATAATTTTATTTCTCAACACAGAGCACACTAGATTTTGACTTTTGGACTCAGAAAGTGAGAACTTTGTGGTACGTGGCAGCACAGAAGGAGTTCAGGAACTGTAATCACTGCAAATCATAAATTATGTCAAATTCTTGGTTATTGCAAAGCAAGTGTATCCAGAAGTACTCAACAAGCCTCTACAAAGGTTTATCCATATGGCTCCCATAAAACAATGTCCGTCTTTTTTCTTAGCAGGGTAATAGATGTTGTTAGGGATCAGTAGATAAATATTTATCAGCAGATAAATAAAAGGATCTTTGTTTAAAGAAAAAACCCAAAGCATGCTTTAAAAGCATGTTGACTGTCTCAGTAGCCACAAAGTGACATTTCTTCCAGCATTTAATTCAGGAAGCATGACTGACACTGTCGGCTGGAGTGCAGATACTACTTTGAACTAAGCACATGATCCCACTTCATTCACTGTCTCATAGCATTAAAACCACCTGTATTCTGCACTGAAGGAACAGTGACATACTGATCTAGATAATTTTACTTCTGAGCAGAGCAGATCAGTTCTGATCAGATTTTCACACTTAGAGGTCTGAGGAATTCCAGAACCAGAATGTGACCAAAACCTACAAGATTTGGCAGGGTTTTTTTGTTTGTTTGGTGTTTGAGTATTTTTTCTTGTGGGGGAGGTGTGGGGGCATAGGGGTGGGGCAAGGTGGGTAGGGAGTGTTGTTTTTTATTTTAAATACTCAGTATCCTGATTTTTGCACTTTTGGGATCAACTTACATTGTGATACACTGCCTGAACACCTGCAAAATGATCTTGTCAAAGTCTGAACCCACCATTTTCTGGGTTTCTGTACACTAGTACCTTATTCAGTTTTCTAGCCTTGATGTCTACAGAAATACCTCCACCTGCTTCATGTTTATGCCAGAGGACAGTTATCAGTATCACGCATTCTACTGAATCAGTTTCAGAACAAGAAATACTAAGGGGACTCTGGGTAGTCTTCCAAAAATCCTGTTAGTTTATCAACATAATTCTTGTACTAACAAGTGCCAGGGATTAAATCTAGTAATGCAAAGTATCTTTATTAACACTATATTGCAGGAAATTAATTTGTTTCCTGATCTGTGACTACTAGGCAAAGAATTATTTGCATTTCCAATAGCATCCCCCTTGGCTCTACTGTTTTCTGATAGCTGCCTCTAGATATCAGACATTTGCACATGCAATCCAAGCCTGTACTGGCTTTTCTCATGCACACCTATTTAGTGTAGAAACAAATAAATAAAAATGCCATATTCCTGAAGAAGGTATAGTTCCAACACTGGTTTTACTGTAGAGAGACCAATAGCTTCAGATAACTCCTTAAGGTGATGATGTTGTAGTCAAGGACTTCTATAAAATCATTACAGCTACAGTCTTAATTGTAATCCTACAGATTTAGCCATATATAGCCCTATAAATGTAGCCATAATCGTACTGGTCTTCTATAAAAAAGCCTGCACATCTGATGACACAGAGCTGGTACTCATAACCTCACCAACTACGAAAATACAAGGGAAAAAAAGGGACGTATTACAAATCACATCCCTGGATCTCCAAAGCACTTCAAAAAAATTTTCCTAGATCTACAATTACTCAATGTCTTCATTAATGGACTGAATTACAGAACATGCTTATTAAATATGCAGGCAACACTATACCGGGAGACTGGATTGGAATTCAGAACTTCGCAAATCCATGAGAAGGGTCTGAAAAAAGCAGGATACATTTCTCAAAACGTAAGTGCAAATTTCTCTGGTAACACTAATTGCAAGTCAGAGAATGATAAAATGGCACTAGAAACTGCAGGAAAAGATCTAGTGGCTGTGACAACCCACAAACCAGCAATGAGTCAGAGTTATCAATCTACTGCAAAAAGGAGCCCTTAGTAGGGTGTATAAATAGAACGAACCCTTCTCTCCAAGGAATGTGAAATAAACTCTTTATGGTGCTGCCAGTGCCATAGCTGAGTGCTGTGTGGAGTTTTGCATGGGATCCACCCGGAGAAACCAGGGACAAGTGAACATTGCTCTAGAAAACATGGCCATGAGGAAGAGCTGATTGACAGGTAAGTTCAACCCAAAGCATTGCTCCTGACACTGGAGGTGTGAACCATCACGCTGAGACATGCTGTCTGGCCTAGAGTCTGTATTGTCACTGCACAAGTTGGTAGTGAGAGCCTGGGTGGAGGCAGCACAATACAGCAAAGGAAAGCAAATACTAACTTGTGAGGATGGGAAAGAGGGGTGAGTGTATACACACACAAGTAGCAAGCAGCAGCAGCAAGGCTTTTTCCAGACTCAGGTGGGGACCTACCAATTTAGAGCAGAGGTAGGAAATGGAGCAATATCCCCGAGTATAAGCATACACAGCCAGATGTCCTTCATCATCAGAGGTTTAAAAATGTGGATTTCACAGTTTGAGGCTCCCTTGGAGCTCGGACAGATGAACACACATTTCAAGGAATCTTTTATTTGCTATTACTATTATTCTCTTCCTCAATACTACCCTGCAAGTTTGGTAGCATGCTATTCGGCTCTCTTATGGATTGCTACAAAGGCCTCAAACTGCTAGCATGGATCTAGGCAGCACTTCAAAAGAAACAGTTCCCCTTTTAATACATTCCAGCTCATTATTAGCTTTCATTTTTGTTCTAAGAGACAGATTTCTTACTACATGACAGCGCAAATGAAGCAAAATGTTCCTCTTTCTCCACAGATAAATTTAGGAGTCACATATGCTTCATAAAAGCTCCAGATATTCATTGGTAACATTCAAGGGCTTTGTCATTTGTTTTGAAGAGACAAACCTCATCTACAACAGTTATTGTAGTGATAATGGCCAAATCCTCATTCATTGGTTTAGAACTACATTCCTGCAAACTTGTTACAATTTTCTTCATGGTTCAAATACCTTCTGCTTTTTCTTTTTTAAATTGTAATAACTAGTGTTCCCTAATGGTAGTTTGTCCACTGCCCTCTATGACTTTGCAAAAACTCCTCTTTAGTGGCAGGAGTGCTGAGGTCCACGTTTTTTGGTACAAACTGGAAAGCCTGCATACAGCAAGCTTGTCCCTGCTTGCTATCATGAATTCCATAACTGTTGAACTCAACTTCATGGTTTTAAGTCCTCTTGGACAAGCTGAGGTCACAAGAGAAATGACCCATGGCAATCTTATGTGGTTTAACAAGATTAAGTGCAAGGTGCTGCACCTGGCTTGGGGAAACCACTTATCAATACAGGCTGGGGGATGAACAAGTCAAGAGCAGCCCTGCCAACAAGGACTTGTGGGTGTTGGATAGCTGAGAGCTGGACATGACCCAGCAACATGTGCTTGCAGCCCAGAAAGCCAAGACTTTACATTACCTGCAGCACATAGAGTAGTATTATGTTTCTCTCCAGTGAGATAGGGAAAAAAGACATACATACATTTATACATATTTATTGTATCTTTTTAAAAGTAGCATTTGCAGTTACTTTTAAGCATTCACCTCTCTTCTGCTTCAAATGTGCACTTATTGAGAGAAACATCTACTGGCTTCCAAGTCCAAGATTAATACCGATAATAATACATGCCAGAATCAAGTTTCATTGCTTGCTGGCAGCTCCTGTCATGAAAATATTATACAGTAAGAAGAGTGTAGAAAAGGTCTGTGTTCTTCGTTCAGTGATAGGCTGGGGCTGGATTAGCGTGACCATACCATCTTCTCCCGCTGAAGCACAAGAAAACTTTTCCTGAAAACTGAAGCTCACAACTTTTTTCCTTTTGCATCCAGTAGGTGGACAAGGCAGTTGTTTTTTCTACAGTAGCTTCTTAAGTTGATAAGGTTTCCCATCATCTACAGGAAAACACTTGCTGTAGACCTTTATATTTAGAAATGTCTTCTCTTCACGTAACAGCAGGAAAATACTTGAAGTCTGGCATGTAGTTAGGAGAATTGGGAACAAACCAAATTTCATCCTCAGATAAACATACGTAACTACTATAGATTTCAATCTAACCCACACACAAAGTTTTACACATACTACAAATAGAAACAGAAGGTATCAGCAAAAGACTATTCTTACATTGTTTCAAATTAATTTGCAACTATACAATTTTAACTGTAATAGAAAAAGGGAAGGAATATAACAGAACAGGTATGAAGAGAAATATTTTCCAAACTTTTATTTGTGCACATTCATTAGGTGAAAAAGATAACTTTTACAGCTTCTTTGGTGCCCAATATTCAGCATACAAAAATGTAAAATATTCACAAATAAAACACAAGCTCAAACTAAAAAAAAATAATGTTTTAAAGGTAGTGCACATCGTGACAGCTTTGCTTATGAATACACAGAAATTACTGCAAAAATAAATAGAATGTCTTTTTAAAAGCAGCAATTTCATATCTTGTAAACTTCCTTTTTTACAATACAGCACTGTTAAGAGTAAAATCCAAAAGAACTGGAGTCTATACTGTGGCCATGAGCAAGTAAAAGAGTCTGTATTCCTCTGCTATGGTTGGTCCAGTTTTCTTTTTTGCTTTTAGTCCAATGTGCAGCAGTCTTTAAAGGTGCTTGGTTAGGGAACCTAACCATCAAGTGGTGAATTATAAAATTTACTTCCTGCTTTCAAACACGAATGGGTAAATCTGTTCCACAGCACTGGCAACAGCCTTTACGTTTGGCCCTGAGACATATTAAAAAACAAACAAACAAAAAGGCAGTAGGAAGAGAAAAATCAGGGAACTGGAAACAAAAACAACAACAGTATCTTTAAAATAACCTTAATACTTTCAGCTATCATCATTTTATACTGTAGACAAAAGTAATTTTTCCCCATTTAAGAAGGTGTTTCTCTGATCACTTTTACTTGCAAGAAAGGACTTTCATGTGAACTCTGCAAGATGTTCTACACTGGCCAATGACTAGGCTACAAATACATAATACTGTCATTTAATTTCATAACAACTTGGACGCTTTTCAATTTACTGGCTTAAACAGTCCAGAGGAGGGGCAGAGGCTGAGTGGCAGAGGTAAAATAAATACTTTCACTTATGCTAATCTTCTAGGAATTTGTATTTCTCAAAGCCTAGACACTTTTAGCTCTTGTTTTAAAAACCTGTCAGCAAAAACTACTTCTAAATAATGCTGGATTTAACCTAAGTATGTTTCAAACAAGGTTTGAAAATTATAGACTTTCTAGTCTGGATTTTGCAAATAGCTTCATCACTGATCTCAGGACAAAACCTGCAAGCCAAGGTTTGTTGTCTCAGGACAAAGCATACGCAGGTTAACAACACGATCCATGAGCATCAGGGGAAAGAAAAGGAAGAATGACCTAGCAATGCTTTCTAATGGTACTAGATGATTTTTGCAAAAAAAAAGTTAAGACTGCAAATAAGTGAGCAGTGACATGCCAAAAGATATTAACTCTGGATAAAAATTTGGTGATGCAGATAAATGAGAGCAGCAATTTCTCATGTGCTTTGATGACTGTGAACTCAGGGTTTTTTTTAAACTCACTTTAGACTTCAAAAGTTTCTTCCAAGTATAAAGAACTGTTCAAAACTGCTCCGAAAACTGGTAGCTTAAGTATAAATTACTTAAGTAATTTATTGTATTACATGCTCAGTCAGAAAGCAAATGGACTAGAATAGGATTCTTCCTGTATTTTCAAACTTGATGAGTTAAGCACTCACCTAATACAAGCCTGGTGAAAGATACCTGTCATCCAGGCAACTACTGCACTCTGAAATTGGCTGCTATTACAGAAATGAAACTTCTAGAGAAAGCCCTCAGAAAGTGACAGTATGAGTAAGCAAATAGTTCTAGTAAAAAAAAAAATGCTACTCTCTCTAAGGCTGAAGAGATGGCAAAACCAGATCATCATTGTAGGCCATATAAGAGAAGGAAAACCAAACCAAACCAAAACCCCAGAACAACCCCTCATTGCTCATTTTGGAGGAAAAAAATTAGTACTTCCTTCTATTACATGCCAGTGATTTTTATTTTTTTTAATCAATGTAACTAATTCTTTTTATATTAGTCCTATTAAAAGAACTCACATTCCTCATTTTTTTAACATTTCTAATTATGTATCTCAAATAAAATTCTTTGAGTCAGTGGCATGACAAGTACTAGTACTACAAAAACATGAATCTTCAAAAGGAACATCATCTGAACACACTTGAGAATGAGTACAGTAAGGCTGAAAAGTAATTTCAAAGATTTTAGAATAAGAAGCATAAGACTCTGGACATGTTTTTTCCCCTAGAAGAAAGGCCTATGCAAAACAGAAGCCTTCAAAACCAACAGAGGTCTGAGATATTTCAAACTCACTGTAACAACTAAACCAAAAGAATGCAAAACTTTGATGTTCCTCTATTTACCTTCATATTTGAAAGGACAATTCTGAAAATAGGAAAGCAATTTTGTCCTGTTTATGAAGTAATAAGAATCTTACAGAGAAGCTGAATCTCATTAGGAGGTTGACAAAATATGCTAAGAGATTTTATTCCTTCAGTGAAACTAAGACTTCTTATTTATTTTAAATTTAGTTTCTAGTTTTGGCTAGACAAGTTGCTGTGTTCAGAGCATATACTACAATCCTGAAATACATTTTAGCTCTTTTAATTTCAGATTACCAAATCTGATGAAGTTTATCTTCTTTACAAAACATTTCTCCCAATATCTTGTGAGAAACATTCCCCATAAAGCCTAGATATTTACTGAGGAATCAAGATGTGAAAATAAAACTATCCCTACCCAACTTCTGAACCAGCAGCTGAGCTCTAACAACTGCAAGACGTTAATTCCTGCTAAAGTGATTAAAAATCTTTTTTTTTTTGGTTCTGTACCATTTTAACATATATTCTCTGAAAAACCTGACTTCTTGTATCTGGAAACTTGTGGTGGACACCTCACAAGCAAATAGAAAAGAGAATGAAAAATGGTAATTAGGAGGAAAGAGGAAAAAACATGGCATGGCATCTCCAAGACCCAGGACAATCATGTCTCTGATTACATGGCAAAAATCACTGATGCCTGTGATTCAGTAGTGGTTCCCTCAGTTGACCTTTAATAGAACAGAGTCCAAGTCTGAAGAACTGCAAGTACTGGTCAACTTCATTTATGACAAAATTCATGCTATCCTGTAAGCTTCCATAATCTCCAGTTTGAAAACATGCATTTATGAAAGGGATGTTAATGCTACATGCAGTGTAGTTTATAGCACTACAAAGATAAAAAAAAGGAAGAAAATTAAACTATTTAAATAAACAATAAATATCTGCATTGTTAAGTCCTATCTCACTTTTGTTGTTCAAAAAACTCCAGACTATATACATTTGATCTAGGTAACTTCTTAAGCCTACTAATAGTAACACTCTACAATTCTTCTGGCACTTTCATTCAAAACCAAACGAGGTGCTAGTACTGGGAAGCAAAATCCTTTCAACATTATCTTTTGACTGTTTTACATGTCTTACTTGCATAAACCTACTGGCCCTAAAGTTAAATATTCCCAACAAGTTAAATATTTTTTGACATCCAAATACCTGTAACTGTGATACTGCCTGTGGAAAAAATCTGTAAGGTAGCTCTGAGAGATTTTATTCTGTAACACACGGCAGGATGAAGTTCTGGTTCATAACTAGAAAACAAAATAAAAGGTAAAAAAAGATAGATCTAGAACTGAAAAATAAAAGCTTAAAAAGTACACCAAGATTACAATTCTTTAAAATCCTACCATACCTCGCATGAGGTCTGTTATTCTTCGTAAATTCTGGCAATCTGATCTCAAAGGGCATGTTGCACACTGCTAAAACATTCACAACTTTAAAATCTGTGAAAATTACCTTTTCAAAAGAGAGAGAAAAAAATACATTAGAAATTCAGTTTACAGTAAGAAGGATTTTGATGAAATTTCAAAATTAAAACCTTGTGACTGATGCTTTGCTAATAGGCATCTAAACAGTACTTAATGGACTGAAATCGTTTACATTATCCTCCTGTGGTGGAATAACTTGAATCAGATACCTCACAGTTGTATCACATAGTTATAGACTCATAGAATCATCAAGGTTGGAGGAGACCTCTAGGATCATCAAGTCCAACTATTAACCTGACACTCTGCTGTAACCCTGAAACCATATCCTCCAGTGCCAGATCTAGACACCTCTTACATGCTTCCAGGGATGGTGACTCCACCACCTCCCTGGGCAACCTATTCTAGTGCTTGACCACCCTAAGAGGGGAAAAATTTTTCCCAACATCTAATCTGAATCTCCATCTCATCTTATGACCATTCCCTCTAGGCCTCTCACTGCAGGCATGGCAGAAGGGACCATTCCCCACCTCTCTACAACCCCCTTTCAGGCAGTTTTAGAGAGCAATGAGGTCACCCCTGAGACACCTCTTCCCAAGGCTAAACAAACCCAATTCCCTCAGCTGTTCCTCATACAACATGTTTTCCAGACCTTTATGAGCCTCATTGCCCTTTGCTGGACTCTCTCCGGTGCCTCAATATCCTTTTTAAAGTGAAAGGCCCAAAACAGAACACAGTACTCGAGGTGTGGCCTCACCAATGCTGAGTACAGGGGGATGATCACTTCCCTAATCCTGCTGGATACACTATTCCTGATACAGGCCAAGATACCATTGGCCTTCTTGGCCACCTGTACACACTGTTGGCTCACACTGAGCTGGCTGTCCACCAGCACTCCCAAGTGTCTTTCTGACAAACAGCTCTTGAGCCACTCCTCCCCCAGCCTGTAGCCTTGCATGCCTTGCATGGGGTTGCTGTGTCCCAAGTGCAGGACCAACACTGAGCCTTATTGAACCTCATGCAGTTGTCCCCAGCCCACTGACCAAGTCTGTCCAGGTCTCTCTGTAGAGCTTTCCTACCCTCAGCAAGTCGACACTCCCACCGAACTTAGTGTTGTCTGCAAATTTGCTGAGGGTGCACTCAATCCCCATGTCCAGATCATCTATAAAGATGTTAAACAGGACCAGCCCCAGTAATGAGCCCTAGGGAACAGCACCAGTGACTGGCTGCCAATTGGATTTAGCTCCATTAACTACAACTCTCTGGGCCTGACCATCCAGCCAGTTTTTTACTATCCAAGAGTCCACCCACCCAAGCCATGAGCAGTCAGTTTTTCTATAAGTATGCTGTGGGAGACTGTGTCAAATGCCTTCCTGAAGTTCAGATAGACAGATACTATGGTTTAAGAATGAGACAGAGAAGTAACTCTTACTACTGTACTAAATGCCTCCACGCTGAAAAGAAACTAAATTTAATAGCTCATGGAACACCAAAATAAGCAGAGAAAAAGCTTAAATTTCATTAAAAACTTATTTAATGCCTTGTTGCTGCACAGCATTTTTATTAAAGCTAAGAATAAGGAAAGAGGTAAAAATTGTTTTGCATGAAATATCGCCTGGTCAGTGCAGCAAGCTGCTTTTCTAGCCTGTAACATTTTCTGAAACTCAACTCAAACTTTGTTATTCTTTACCATAGACATTTTAGATGACTATAAAATAGCCAGCAGACAACTCATATACAAACAAATGCACTGCTAAGAAGTCAGTGTTGGCAATATCACTAGGGAAACTTTTGCTCGTTTTCTGAGATTGCCTAAACTTAAAATGGCCATTCTGCAGTCTAAACATTTTAGAAAGGTATTAGTGTAGACACAACTTAGCATTATAAAAGGTCAACTATCAATTTAATCTTCAAAATATAAACAGCTCACTTAGTTGTAAAACTTGATGTACCCACCCTGGAAGCACTGTTCACCTCACTGGCTTAATGTTCCATTCCAGCTTTAAGAGGCTGAGTCTAATGTGCACATTTAAAACAGTGTCAAACTTCTGCTGGGGTCTGATGCAGCATTACCAGGAGAGCCTGTTGCCACTGCCTTTATGCACTACAATCAAACAGAGTCTCTCCCTGAAAAGCATGATCACTCTGTCTATTTAATAGTCTGTCCCAAACTGAGTCTGTGGGTAAACAGCACAACAGACTATGAAGAAGTTTTAGAGTACTAAAACATGTTATTTTAAGTCATTCAAGTTGCTGGTTTTCAACCCTTACTAAGAAATGCAAATGGTGTTTTTGACCAGTAAGGTTAACCCAAACCCAGAAAAAAAGAGGGGTCTCCCCTTTTTTTCATCAAGATCCTAAGTATTTCATTTGGCTTATTTCCTTATGTGCAACCTGACAGTGCAGAAGCACTTTTTCTCCTCCCTCTTTAATTAAAGAGGCTCCAACTTGCCCTCATCAAGTTGGAAATGTATTTGCTAGTCTGTCAGAAATGGGTGAAAATTATGTTCAAATGACAGTAAAGTTTATACACTTCAGCACTTTTTCCAAATGAATCTTTCAAGATACTGTAAATTCTATCCAAGAAACATCTGTGGGTGGTTCATTTATTGAACAAATTTTGTTGTTCATTATCCAGTGAAGAAGCACTACTGCGAGCTGCCAAACAAAACTCAAATCCACAAACTAAAACAGCTTCTCTTTAACCGGCATCTGGAAAATGTATGCTGACACAAAAGGGGCATGAGTGAAAACACACTCCCTGCTAAACTGTTGCGCTCCCTCACTGTTGTTCCTTTCTAAAAGAAATAATTAACTGCAAGCATTGCTTGAGACATACAAGTGCTTTTTCATCAAAATTACCTGAAAACCTAGTTTCTGTAGACTACGAGCTAATCGTCTGGCACCAAATTTAGCTTCTTCTTCACTATAAAGGAGAAAGAAAAGAATCCAGCATTAACAGAAATACAGCATATATTTGTGTGCACACATACCACAATAGCTACTCAGACTACAAATGAACCATTTTATAATGTGGCACATGAACCATGGTCACATGGACAGCCTTCACTTTATCCTACTGTTTGTATTACATTTTAACTATGTAAATATTCAAATGGAGTCCTTTATGCTCTGTTTGACAACAACCTTGGCACTTGGCTCCAGCTGAAGTGGGAGACATATTTTGATCATACATGATTCTGAGTACTCTTAAGAGACAAGTAAGATCATGGGTAGTCTGGAGTTAACATCCCAATCATCTTCCGTTTTGAAACAGAGATCATATATGGAAAGTATGCAAATTTATTATTCTGCCTTATCCTTACTCCACAATACAGACATATCTTGAAGGAATTCAGCTGTGAAGAGTTTAGCAAGTCTCAGATGTATCTGTGAGTCTGTTTTCGCTTCTTTTCAGTCCCTCAACACTGTATAACTTGATTAAACTCAGGTGGGTCTTTGTGAAAGAATAACAGATATCCCTCAAAAAGGTCATCCCTTCCCAAGTCTCAAGTTCTGGCTAAACATACAGAATTCTTAAAGACTTCCCAAATCTCTCCAGGATTTTTTTCATAATGCAGTTTTCCCTGCTGCTCTCCCAAGAAGGCTGAACTGATGTTGCTTAAGATTTCAACAGGATCTGAGGCAGACACTTCACACAGAAGACTTCCTCCCAAATATGTAGCTTGGCAAGGATCTACACATGATCCAGTGTGAGTGAAACTCAACAGTGGCAAGTACCATATCTCCATTTAGAACATATATTTTAAAATGTACAAGAATTTACAGCTAGAGAAAGAATCTCCATAAACTCACCTTGTGGCTCCTGTGCAAATAACTTTTCCTGAGGACCAAATTGTGGCCGTAATCCTAGGTTTCCTAAGCTTCATTAAAACCTTCTAAAAAGAAAAATGGAAAATTGGGAATTAGCAGTAGTTCGATTTCATATTGGAAAATGTTTTTAACTGTTACACTAAGACTTCCTTTATTTTTGGTAGTCTTGAACTGCTCCTTCATCTCTTTCAGTAATTAAAAGTAAAACAGCTCCTGAGAAGAGCAAAATAAGCATAGAATATCTCAGCCAGTGATTCATTGTTCAGAAAATAGATTAAATGAAGGTCTTTTTCACTGAATAAAAAGCTGAAAGCCATGAGCATTGTGCTGATTTTCTATTATTATTGTGACTTGACATCGCTGACTCCTTATCAAGATACATTTTCTTGACAAAGTCATCAAATTTTGGGAGGCAAAACGGACCCTGAGGTCTAGGAGTTCTCATCACATACCTTATACCCAATACTCATCTCACTAGTTACAGTCTGCTGAGACTACTCACTCCCCTTACTGTACATTTAGTGTATGACTGGCTAAATACCTATTGAGACAGAAATAAAATCTCTGCTTTTCTCTATCCACCACACACAGGTATCAGGCAGAAGGATGCTTAGCTTAGGAATATTTCTAAAAACAAGTAACTGAGGTATGCTGAGTCTCTTACCCCAACATCACGCTTGTATATCACATTCGCTCCCTCTAATGCAATCTTCCTCAAGTTTAAGTGACATCTTGTTCTAAAAACACACACTACATTTGTGATTAAAATGTCCAGTGCAACATCACTGTCCGCATCCATTGGGGTGATTTACGACTCAGTTCTCCCACCAGCTCACCACGAAGATCACATCCTGAGAAACAAAAATAATAAATTAAACATACCAGTAGAAAATTGCCTATTAATGCCATTCGTCCCTTGTAAGAGACAAGAAGCAGAAGTGACTACATTGATTTATTTATCTGTGTGTGGGGAGGGGGAGTGTCTGCAACTTGTATGCTAGAAAATAAGAGGTAACTTCTTCGAACCCACGTTGTCAAACTTAACAGGTATGAAGTGTACATACATATATATATACACATATATATAAGGATATTTAAAATTGCCAGTTAAATATTACAATTCTTACTAACTATATGAGGATACTATAAAGATTACTGAAACTTCTTCCATAGCTCCAATGGATAATCTTTCCTCAGCTCATTTGAGGATGTCATTAGACACCTCAGAAAAACGCACTTCTCTGACAGCTGAAGTTGATTAATTCGAACAGCTTGTTGGTTGTGCTGGAATGGGTGAGCCTGTGAATAACTTGGAACTAACACAGGTTACACAAACTGCCATCTGTAGATGACCTGCTATCACAGTTTTCCCATCTTCATCCAGCACTCTTGGCCTCTCTCACCCAATAATAACAGCATAATGCAAACTATACAAAATGTCCTGATGGCAGCAACAGCCTGGGCTGAGCTGCAGTGTCCTCTCATTCCTTTCTGCACTGCCCAGGAACCGAACAGAACGAACACATTGTACATGCAGAGTAAAATTCAGTGTCTGTGAGGAAAAGCAAGCGAAGGCACAGGATGGCTGCCCAGTGCATGCCCAGCAAACTTAGGCAGTCAGGAAGCATCCAGGCTGCCCATGCACATTGCCAGTGACACTCCTCACACACAGCTCAACTGAGAAAGAATCCTAAGACCAGGAGTTGGGCTACCACTCATCCCACCCCAAGAATGCCCGACATCTCTTCTATAAGCACACCAAAGCCAAGACAGCAGACATCTCAAATAATTATCAGGTGAAGAATGCAGGGAAAGGAGAGGGGAAAAGAGCAAGAGCATTGGTATACAGTGAAAAGTTTTTATATAAAAAATTCAGCAGTATTTCATCCAAACTGAACAAAAAACGAAAGCAAAGAGCAAAATCAAAGAAAAAATGTCCCATATATGAAATGTTCTATATGGCCACAGCCATGGAAGAAGTAGGAGACTATGCATCAGGAACAATAATATACCTAACAGAATGTAATTCATTTATATCACTTTAAATGTTTTGGCTTTATGTTCTGCATCAGAAATATTCAAGATACCAAATTGATGTTATAATCAGTATTTTCATCCAACTACAACTTTCTAAACATCACAGCATAGTCTCTAATCGAGAACTCACTCAAGGTGCATCTTTGACTACCACTCACTGACAATACAGAAGGAACAAATTGCAAGGCAAATGTGCCTGCTGTACTGGGTCAACTGCTGTGATGGTTGCTGTTTCTACTTTGCAGCTTGTTCCCTGCTGAAAGAATTATTCTGTGATTGTTGGCTTATCCTACGTTAGAAAAGGCAACATGGGTGATAATACAGAAAAGAGATCAAGAAATAGCAAGAGAAACCCAGAAAAATCAAAGGCTATGTGTGGGTGTGGAGGTAATACAGGCAAAGAAGAGAACAAACAGTAACTAATTAGTACACCCAGATGCTTTTCTTGTATTTTTTTTTATTAAACAAAAAATTATATGAATCCTCAAAGTCAGAAGTTGCTTATCCCATCTGTTTTTGATGGACTACTACAGATTGGGCAAGTAATTTATGGCACCAGATCCAAAGATAGCACATGTGCAGATTTTGAATGGCATGCAGGCAGGGCCAGCATGGAGCTGGAACCCGTGGCATCTTCAGAGAGGCATTTGTTTTCCACCCTGGCTCCAACTCCTGGCTCTCACTGAGTTCATTTGCTGGAATCCAGGAACGATTGTCAACAAGATACCTCCAATCAGCAGTCTCTCCAAATTATCAGCAAGTGTCTACTGGCAGACTCAATCTTACATTCTGAAATAATACCAGTCATGTAGAACACCCTTGAAAGGTTGCTAACATCCAAGTGAACCATAGTACTGTACAATGATGCCCCCACAAAACATCCAGGGAGAAAAGTCACGTGCTCATTCAGAACAAAGGAAAAGTGGTTGAAAAGAGAGGAAAATTACAATTTAAAAGGAAAAGATCTATTATTAAAGGGATCTACGGGGGAAAAGAAGGCTGTGGAGCTGTCAAGAAGGATGTTTTCAGCAATAACGATGTATCTCGGTTAGAAATATAATCTACCTGCATAGATTTTAATTGGAGAAAAATTACACAGATTACAGCAGTGTGCTCCCATTTTCATAAGCCATGTTCTGAAAGCTCAAGACAACAAATATTTAGGGAGAAGCTCTTTAATCTGAAATTTAATTTGCTCTGTTGCTAATATTCCAGACTATGTTTTGTGACACTCAGTTAAAAAGGAGTATGATTTGCTATAGAAGCAGTATCTGAATACAGCATAAAAGAACTGAAAATGGTTACTTGATTTAAAAGCAGCATTTCATTGTTAAACTTCTCACTCAAATACTGAAGATTGCAAATGTTAATTACCAAGGTTTTCTCATTTCTATCGAGAAAACTCTTTATTAGTTGCTGTTAAATGCTACCTGTATTCTTTGAGATCCTAAATCTAAGTGTCAATGATTTTGAACAGTCATTCCTCTTCGGCATAGAAATACAATGTTACCCTCTTCCGAGGCATGGTTTAGAAACATTGGGTAAAGCAAAATGTTTCTAGTCTTGGATACTTCTGTCCAAGCAGTGAACAAGCATAACCTACCACGATCTTTAACTTAGGCTTTCATTTTAGTGTCTCACACCATACTTGCAACAAAGAAAAACATTCCAGAAAGAAGATGTCCTGCTACCTTTCTTTGGGGAGGCTCAAAGAAATTCAAGTTCATAGGAACCATGAGAACAAAAGCAAGTTACGCGTTTTTAAAAAATAAAGATACATGGGCTACATTTAAAAAAAAGAAGTCTGAAGAACTTGTTTACAGAAAAGGCCTAATGATGTTCACGAAAGAAAGATGTTATTCTTATTTATACATATCTCCAGCAGCATGACTAGCTGGAACACAGGAATCCTAAACAGCATTCTGATCATCCTCTTTTCCAGTCTTTTAGACTGTTTCTATTCCATATTTATGCAGTTACAGCTGCAGAACAGAGAGACTGAGTAGAAACCAAACATCTGGTTCTTTCCAGTTCTGGATTTGCAAATACCTAAGTTGATTTTATAGAGCTCAGCTTAGGTTTTGTTGATTAATTATGCCCAAAGGTTCTCTCATCTGAACTCTAGAATTCTGGTAGTCTAAATCTCATTTCTAAAATTACGTTTTGCCAGCTAATGCTAATTTAATAATAGTTTAAATTTGAAAAGAAAATAATTTATCTACATGTACAGCATTTCTTTTAAATTATTTCATTTGACTTTTTCCATTGCAAGAAATTACCCAACTTTGATTTCAGGTTGTCTTGCAACAGTGTAACACAATCTACCCCAACAGAGAAAAAAAAGCTTAAATATATCTCTGCCCAAGTTTGCATTATTCTATTTTATCAAAGAAATTTTAAAAGTTTGTTCTTTCTTTTCAACATAGATTTCAGGGATACACCTGGAATATTACCCCAAGAGGAAAAAAAGAGGGAGGGGAAAAAAAAGTATATAGGTTAAGCATGATAATGAACCTAAAAATAAAAAGAACAAAAGCTAACTCGAGGATATCTGACACTGTAATGCATTCTACACTGAAACTAGAGAAACTTCCCAGAATAAAAAACACTTTGGAGGAAGGAATTAACACACAAGTTCTTGAAGCATTACCCATACATCCCCTGTTAGAACCAGGGCCATACCATTTTAGATACTATGTAAAGACACACAGGAAGACAAAACACCCTGCACTGAAACCTTACAATCTAAAAAAAGCCAGAGCACTCTGTCTTCAGAAGTTCCAAACCAAACCAACCCCAGCATTGTCATCAAAGAGAGAGGAAAGGCACTAGGGATGGGGTGTATAAACAGAGTATTATTTTAAGCTTTTGACTACCTTTGATGCAAGAAACTCAGAGCTATAAAGGTAAATGGGAGGGATCTAACAATGGTTATGTTAATGTCAAACAGTTTAATAAACACCTTTTTCACCAGCAGCCCAAGTATAAGCAACTTCTACTGGTTATTTTTAGCCTTGCTCCAAAGCAGGTCACCAACTGACCAGCTCCACAAACAATTCCAACAGCCCACCCGAAGGGATTTTGGTCATTACTGCATCAGTCAGTAGGCATCTGTCAAACTAAAGCCTGAAAAGCATCTTTGAAGAAGCTAACACGAACCTCTGTATAATGATTCCATATGAGAACAGAGAACGCAAAGATTAAAGCCCACTGGGACCAAGGAGAGTCGATTACATCCTTCCACTGAAGGAGTATTTTTGAAGATTTGTGTTCAGCCCCCCGGGAAACAGGTCTACATGAAACACTGAAGGTGACAGACCTCTGAAATCTGCTTGAATTCTTAGACACAATATGGTCACGATGGCAGGCAAATGACTCCCCAGACCCGAGAGCAACATAGCTACTACTTGTCTGCACAGAAACTCCTCTGGTCCAAAAAACTTCCTTAGTTACTGCCACTGGGCTAGTGGGCCATGCTTTTACTTTCTGTTGCAGTGGCAAGTCAAGCTGTGCCTAAAGCAAAATGCCATCTGGAAGCCAATATTCTCTTCTTTCAGGACTTGCACAGTCATGACTATTTCCTACAGAATGAAGCAAATGCAGAATTTTCACACAGGCACAAAGCCAGTGTTAAAGTAGGGTTGTGTTCAGTCAGAACAATGCACAGCATGATGGTATCAGCTATATCATAACCAAGTAGGACACAAATGCTCAACCCTCCTGTCAAATCTCTCAGAGAAGCCTACTACATCTTCATGAACCTGGGGTGTTTCAACACAAAACCAGTTGCAAGAATAAAGCCAAACAGTTTATAGAGCAGGACAAGGAAGCATATTCTAAAATAATTCATAACAGGCCATTTTCCTCAAGTTTTCCTCTCGTTAAAAAGGTCCATTCACATTCAAAGCAAGATTCACATGAACCCAATTTTGTGCCATCTTTCCTTTAGAACATTCAATAATACTCGAACTCCAAACATTAAGAACAGTTCTTTCAGCCTTTGCAGAATGTGGAAAATCATCACAAGTATGACAAAAGTCTGAACCAACAGGCTCAGTGGCCATTCCAACCTGATGAAACATCGTCAGAAAAGTAAAAACGTTTAGCTGGAACAAAATGTTTTAAAACAACAGGTAAGCCTCTCCTAACACCCCCCCTCCCCCGACAAACATTCACCATTCGCGTGTCTCAACCGAGGCCACGCAAGACCTTCCCATTCACCCAGCCGGGGCTCGCACCCCGAGCCCCGCATGCACCAGCGCCACAACGCTCCGGCTAACAACTGTTTCTTTCTCCCGTTCCACCGCGGCGCAGAAGTTCTGCGGGCGCAGCGCACGAACAAAGCGCAGG
>NW_008654927.1:0-3409 GCF_000695815.1 Acanthisitta chloris
CTAACCCTAACCCTAACCCTAACCTCCTAACCCTAACCCCCAAACGCTAACCCTAATCCCTAACCCTAGCCCTAACCCTAACACTAACCCTAACCCTAACCCTAACCGTAAATCTAACCCTAAACCTAACCCTAACCCTAACCCTAACCCCTGACCCTAACCCTAACCCTAAATCCTAACCCTAACCCTAACCCTAAACCCTAACCCTAACCCTAACCCTTACCCTAACCCTAACACCTTTGTTAGCCACTGCATCCTAGCCACAACCTATTATCTCCCAGCCACAGTACTCACCTGTGTTGCTTTCAGGGCCTCCACTTCAACAGCTCCTGTCTTCTTTCTCTTCTGCTTAATCTCTGCTCACTACTGACCCAGCACCAACAAAGCAAATCCTTCCCATATGTCAGCCATGTGTCAGCAGATGGGCTCAGGGCCAAAGGATGGGTCTCCACCCACTTCTTTGCCTTGAGTGGGAGTGCTCTGTCCAGAATAATGGGTAAACAAGAGGAAACTTGCAACAACCAGTTATTCCCTAACACTGCAACCCTGAGATTTCTGATAAGCAAGGAGGTGACAGCCTAGACCTCTGATATGGAGATGTTGTCTTTAGAACACGGGTATTTTTTGTTAAGAGTTATTTGTCCTAGATGCAAATGTCTGTAATGGAGATGTTTCCAACTGCAGTGAAATTGAAGTAGTTTTCGTAGTCACAGAGGAGAAATAAACATTTTCAGGACATAATTAAGTTAATCTTAAAGGAGACTTTTAGAGTCAGTAGCCTAGATTCACCACAGCTAAAGGATGCTTGAGACGGTTGGCCCATTGAGAGGTTCTCTTCATTTACTTGTGGAAAATACAGTTGTCTGCAAAGAATTATTCAAGTCCTATACAAGATTATTCTGTTCTGATGGTGCCAGTCTTTAGGTATAAGTCGCTATGTCTTACATGATTAAAATGTAGTGAGATGAAGCTCACCCCTAGTATAAAATGTTAGGAGACAGAAAGTGTACAAGAAACAATGAAAGATGTAGGCTAAAGAAAGGGTAGGGAAGGGTATCGAGAAAATAAGGCATAAAAATGGAGCTAAGTGGTCGCATATGCAAAATGACTTAATGTCTTGCAGAGTTATCTTGCTATTTACTATTTACATCCCTGAAGGAGTATTGATTTAACAGAATGCTGGGAAGCAGGAAGAGAGGATGAGAAGTAACAGTTAGACTTCAAAATACCCAACTTTTCTTTATTTCATCCTCCTGCTTTAGCCTCCAAAAGTGCTACTTCCAAAATTGGTTATTTATGATTTAATTAAGTTTGGTATGACTCCAAACGTTTATCCAATGTTTGTCCATAGTTCCAGCTATGTACATATTGCCATCAGTGATAACATGGGATAAAATGTTTCTAAAATCATGGTAGCTAAAGTAGGCCTTAGTGGCAAGGTAGCTAAAGTAGGCCTTAATGACAAGGCAGCTAGAGTAGCCCTTAATGACAAGAATGATCATTATCTTAGCAGAACAATGTGTACCTGTGCACGTACACCTGGGTACCTACCCACCTGTACATACCCACCTGCATAATAGATAATTATACAACCATTATGGAAAAAGGGAGCTCAAACTCATGCTTGGGTGAAATACAACAATAATGAAAGGGAATTCGAATCATGCTTGGATGAAATCAATAGAACAATAGCAAAATAATGATTAACATATGATTATACCACGGTTATGTAAGAGAAGAGTATAAAATATATCCATCTCAGATCCATGTTGGAGTCAGATTTGGGTCTGTACCCCGACTCCCAGAGCTCTTCAATAAAAGCACTCATATAATCATTCAGTGATTATGTGTTTTCTATGCTAACATCAGGGCATCAGTAAACAGAACGAACACAAAGTTTGTCTACAAGTATGCTATTAATAGCACCCCATCCTGAGTTACCAGACCAAATTTATGTAGGATAAAACCCATATGATGTTCATTGCTATATGCACATCACATCAAAGCATTTCACCCAGCTCTTCCCTGTCCTCTGTCTGCTGTCATTGCAGCTCTTTGACATTTCTCTTGAACGTATTTGCAAGTTGTATTACAGCCCAGAAAAGTGTGGTTTCACTTCCATGAAACAGGCTATGTGAGCTCTGAGTTCTGTAACTCTGCATGAAGCATAAAGGTGTGTTTAATGGACAGCCCAAAGTTTCCTTGGACTAAGTTAGAAGCTGAATTTATTTACTAAAATAGATACAGACTTATCTGAAAATTTAACTGTGTTATCTTCTTTACTGATTCATTGTTCCTTTTTTGTTTGTCAATACTTTGAAATAAAATTTGGACTGGACTGAGAATTCTGATCTCTAAAGGAACTTGGTCCCTTCTAAAAAAATTATTCATGGCAACTTTGAATTGTGGCTCCTATTCAGGCATGAACATTCTGTCTGCCTGGGTTAAATTTATTTGCACTCTACTTCTTATGAGAATCAGATTTCCAAAGATGAAGGCTTAATTTTCAAAGCAATGCATTTTCCAGCAGCACAAAGTCAAAGTGACTGTAATCACACATAGATGTCTGTGATACGTCTACTTTGTTTTATCCATTGAAGAAGGGAACAGATGGTTAGTGCCTTGGTTATCCAAGACATCTACATGCAAGAAATCTACTCACAAAAGCATCCAAGACCCTCATTAAATCCTACCTGTATATTCATTTTCACAGCCCGAAGAATGCAAATGAAGATAAATCAGAACATGCCTTACATGCATTACCACAGTCACCAACACCCCACCCACAAGATGTGATTGTTCCACCCCTTTGGGAAGGGCCAAAAATTACGGTATAAAAGGGGATTTCAGGGGCAAAAAAGAGAGAGGGAAACACCTCTGCTTGCTCAGGATCAGTCAATGGACAGTGTCTTTTCTCCTCCCATGAATGGATGACTTTGGGTAAGCTTTCTGCCTCCAACTGTGCTGGATCAGACCCGGCAATATTTAGAATATATGTATGTATGTATGTATGTATCTATCTATCTATCTATCTATCTATCTCATGCTAACAGATCTTTGTGCTTATACCTTCTGTTATAACACAAATTAATACTCTGCAATTAGTGCATTTATCATCAGTAATTCCCAATCTGCTGTCCTCTTGCTTCAATAAAATGCTCTATTTGTGACTCTGGCTCGTGTAAATTCTTATCGAGCTCAGCCAGACCTCCAGTATCGAATTGGTAAACTGCGCTATGGGCGTGGCCCTTGTCCACTCCCCTACGTCTCCCGCTCCGTTTCCAGCAGGTTTTCCAGCCCATTCCCAAGGACACCTGCCCCGCGCCCCTCGGGGCCGCGCGTGTCCCTTTAACCCCGGGAGGGGACGGCGCGTGCGCGAGCGGCGCGTGCGCGAGCGGCGATGCGGGTG
>NW_008654928.1:0-13443 GCF_000695815.1 Acanthisitta chloris
CGCAGTGCTGCACTGACACCCACCTCGTTCCCAGAGACCCCAGTGAGGTGATTTGTACCCGCATGGACTGACGAGACCGCGTGCACATCCCTGGAGGGTTCGAGGCCAGGGTGGCTTTAAACTGTGGGAGGTTTAGATTAGATATTAGGAAGGAATTGTTCCCTGTGAGGGTGGTGAGGCACTGGCACAGGTTTCCCAGAGAAGCTGTGGCTGCACCATTGCTGGAAGTGTTCAAGGGCAGGTTGGACAGGGCCTGGAGCAACTTGGTCTAGTGAAAGGTGTCCCTGCCAATGGCAGAGGGTGGAACAAGAGAGGTTTGGTTTGTTAGTGAAAAGACATGATTAGAACAGAACTTTAAACTCAGACATTTCTCATGGACATCTTACACAAGCAAAAGTTTGATGACTCAAGTCCTTCACACAGATCCATCAACTGTGCACAGTTCTAGAATGATAAATAGTCTCATTGCCTTCAGGACAACATTAGGGATATTGAAATTTCCATGAAGAATTTCTTTACTGAAAAGATTGTCAAGCACTGGCACAAGTTTCCCAGAGAAGCTGTGCCTGCCCCATCCCTGGAAGTGTTCCAGGCCAGGCTGGATGGGGCTTGGAGAAACCTGGGCTAGTGGCAGGTGTCTCTGCCCATGGCAGGGAGTGGAACTGGATGTTCTTTAAGGTCCCTTCCAACTCAAACCATTCTGGGATTCTATGACTGCTGGAAATAGTAGCAAGTAGTGATTTAATTATTTTTCCTTCCTGCCCTTTAAGGCTGCTACAGTCTCACAATGAGTCAATTTTACAACAATGTTGAGGCAAAGGTTATTGAGGATGAAATGGTTCAAAAAGTCATTGAAGAGGGGCATCCAGAGGACCTCAGGGAGTTTTCCAAAGGGAAGAGTACTAAGGATGTGACAGAGCTACAGCTTCGTTTTAAAAGTGAGTATCTGTTGGGAAAGTTCCGCGTGGGGAAGCAAGTGGTCGACTCGGTGTGGGTGATAGAGCAAGCTTCAACTTTATTGTCCGACAGGCTCTTTTTTATACAGTGCAGGACAGGCATATAACTATCAATCATTTATAATTGGCTAAGCTCTAAAGATAGCATTCAGGTACTCTCCTTGCTTGTGGTTACAGCTGTGAGGATTGTTTCTTACTTTCCCAGGCTTGGCTGCATTCCTAGCTGTTCGTCTCAAACTTGTTTGTCTCACCCTCAAGGACAACTTGCCCCTACCATCTGCCAAGCTGAGTTACTCCTTATCTATATATAAGTTACTATCTCCAGAGCCTTCCTTGTATACTGCATTCCCAGGTGCATTCCCAGGACTGTGTCTGTGCGTTCCCAGGGGACTGTGTCCTTGCTCTTTTTAGCCTTCCCCAGGTGCATTCCCAGGATTATGTCCCGCCATTCTCCAACAAGTATCAGAATATATATACATTTTTTCCTTCTTCTTTGGTTAGAGGGTAGTAGAATAAAGCACAAAGTGGGTAACTGGCAATGAAACCATAATGATTGGCTCGGAATTATTCTGGGAAAAGTAACATCTGGACTCATATTTTTGCTTATACCTGTACCAAGCAGCTTCATGAGAGCCAACCAGGTGCTTTTGCTCATGGGTAACTTCAAAGCTGCTTCACTTCCCACTGTTTCTGTCCCTGTTTCTCCCATTTAACATTTATATTGTGGTGACACCTACAGGCCACAGCCCTGTTGGGCCCCTCGGTACATATCCAAATCCAAGCCTGGGAAGGCTCTGCCACGGCTGGAGATTATGTGAGAGCAATTTGGGAGGTTATGGTGATTACAGTCCCTTTTAGTGGTGTCCTCTGGTCATCCATAGCATGACCACAGCTTTCCTCTTACTGTCAAACCAGTTGTAAACTTGCATTCGAAAAACTGAAAAGGAAGAGCTGTTGGCTCAGTGTCTGAGTTTTCTGAGGGGGTTGCAATTTCATGGGCATAAATTTATTTTTGATTATTCATTCCATGCTCCAAATAATGTGTGGTAAGTCGAGTTCCTTGGAATAGACTCCCTTGACCTGAACCTGCATAGATTTGTCTGCAAATATGAAATACAGAACTGTGTGAATATTTTGTGCATGCAATTGCTTTACTCTGCACTCACTAAATGATGATAGCAGCGGAGCAACTAATGAAATCTTCTGGGAAGCCATTGAGAGGGGAAAGAGAAATGGGAGTGAGAATGTTCTGTATTTCCTGTCACCTTGGTCCTGATGTTTTGCTGTAGTGGCTAACAGCCTGCCCTTGTGATTCTGCTTTTGGAGGAAGCTAAATGCAGGGATATTGATTAGTTCTAAACTGCAGCCTTCACAGAAAGAGTAATCCCCAACTTCCTCTCCTGTGATGAGAATCCTGGGAGCAGGAGAGTCATTTACAAAAGCAGGAGCTGGCCACTTCTAGCCTGCAAACAGGGAGAAAAGCTGAGTATTATCCCAAACCTCCCTCTTGGAGCTGGAAAGGAAAATGAAGGTCAAGGCATAGCCATAGCAGTGGATTCATAAAGCCACTCAAGTGCAGGACCATAGTGAGCATCCCCTCAGTGCCTCACTGGCCTCACTGATGAGCAGTGTGCACTGGTGCAGGACACTGAGGTTAACTGGGCTGTTTCACTGAAATCTCCTCCAGCCAGTGGAGCTCTGAGCTCTCTAGGGCACTCATCACACACTGAAAATTATATTGGATGTAAGACTGGATGTGCTTCCCTTGTGCAGGACAGAGTGTCTGCTAACCTCAAGGCCGTCTCACATGGAAAGCAATTTTCTCTCTTTTTTTTTCTTTTTACCCATGGCTCTAGATATCCTGCAGATTGAGAATCTGTGGCAGTTTGAGAATCTGACTCAACTGCAGCTGGACAACAATATCATTGAGAAGATAGAAGGTCTGGAGAGTTTGGTTCACCTTGTACGGCTTGGTGAGATACAGGAGAGGAGGTTGGATGCCTTCACAGCTGCAAAGCAATCTGTGATAAACCAGGATGTCACCTTCCTTCTCAAACACGACTGATAGGAGCTTTCCAAGGGAAGGCTGTCAGCTGTCTGTGTGTTTCCTTATTTGACTGTCAAATGTCAAACTGCCTGAGTATCAGAGCTGCAAAACAATCCTTCAGATGTTTAAAAACTGGGTTTAATACATTTGGTCTGGCAGGAACAGGAAGCTGAGGCTTCAAGGTTGTTTCCAGGGTCTGTACTTGTATTTGGAGGTGACTTTCATGAATATTTATGGAAACACCTCTGATTTAGAAGCCTGTATTCTGTTTTCAAAGCTAGTGAAGGCATTTCGTAGCCTACAACCTACCATGTTTACCCCTATATGCTTCAGGGCTTGGTGTCATTGTTGTCCCACAAAGTGCCCATCCTTGTAGCCTTATGTGACTCCTTTCAGCTACACAGGATACACAGCTTAGAGCATTCCCTGGAACTGCAGCCACATTGCTGGCTGGAAGTCTAAATATATCCTCAGCACACAGGGTTTCAGCTCATAAGCACATTGTGAAATGTCTAATGAGTTCTTCCACCCAGTTGTCTGCACTGTTCTGCATGCACTTGTGAATCACCAACTGGTCACCACAGTTTAAGCAGAGTGGTTTGAAGCACATTCAGGTGTTCTGTTTGCCCAAAGGTTGCTTTAGCTGCTGCTACATGAGTGTCTCAACCACTCAAGGAACCTCATCAACTGTCTTTGGACTCCTGAATCACTCAGTATTGGCCTGAGGGCAAATACTGCCCTTTTGTCATGGTGAATGTAGGTGTTAGGATAGATGTTCTGGCAGGACAGGAGAACATTTCAATGAGAGAAGTAACTGAAGTGAATATATGTCTTTGCACACCTCCACCAGTGTGGAACTGGTTGGTGTGTGTCAATCCTATGGGAATGACCACAACAGTGGCATTGGTGTGGCAGGAAGAGTCTGCAAGAAACAAGGCAGAGAGCAGCCAACTTGCCTCAGAATTCCCCCTCTTGGGGCTTTTCCTCACCTCTTGTTTGGGTTTCCCCATAAGGTCAAAGTCCCTTTCAGGCTGTGTATGTAGACTCTGCATGGAATACCTCCAGCTGTTCCTCCCATTTAAAAGTTGCATGGATGGTCGAGTGGAGGAGATGGGATTGAATGATGATTTATTGGTGAGCTTTTCCTGTGGGACACTGATCACCCCTAAGGAAAATCTGTACATAAACTCCTAAATCCAGAACCAGGCTAAATGCAAGGTCTGAATCAAGGTGTTCTGCTAGAAATAATTTACTTTTGATTTCTAAACTCTTCCTCAGACTTGTCCTTCAACAACATTGAAGTAATTGAGGGCCTGGATACCCTTGTCAAACTGCAGGACCTCAGTTTCTACTGTAACAAAATATCTAAAATTGAGCACATGGACACATTGCAAGAGCTGCAGCTTTTCTCCATAGGGAAGAATAACCTGACCTCTCTGGATGATGTGAGTGCTCCCTGGCTTGGAAAATATTCCCTGTCAAAAGATCAGATATTCTAAAACTGACATATGCCACTATGTCCAAGCTCCTCCTTAGAGGAGAAAATTCTCCTTAGGATTTCTAAGTAGTCTTAAGCTGTGGTTTTGGTCAGCTGTACTGGTGTTAAGTGCTTATTACAGCTACTTCTCTTTTAGATTATTGACTGACTTGGGCCTGGTTCTGTCACTGCCATCAGCCATGGCAGAATTCCTATCAACTTCCAGGAAAGCTAGAAAAGGAATAAGTAGCTATATATGAGGAAAGGAGGGAGAGTAGGATTTATTTGGGGTTCTTTTGAAGGCATCTTACCAATATAAGACCTGTGATTTGTCCACCCCATCTGCTTTCTCTCCCCACCCATTGTCCAGATATTCCCAGTGTGGATTTAAGTATTTCCTTTCCCAAAAGCATTAGAAACTAATAATTTAATGTTGCCTGAATTTGGCAGTGGAGCAGAATACAGATTGCAACCTAATTATAATAAGAGCAACAAATTTCCAGGCTGTGTTTCCCCAGCACTGGGAAATCTCTTTCCATTTGGCACAGGTGATCTATCTCAGGAGGTTTAAAAGCTTAAGGACACTGAATCTCACTGGGAACCCTCTCTGTGACGACGAGCAGTACACACTGTTTGTTGTTGCTCATCTTCCAAACCTGAGGTACTTGGACTTCAAGCTCGTGAAAGACACCATGGTAAGATTTCTGCATTCCCTGCTTGAGAAATCAGGCAACAGCATCTCACAGAGCCTTTGCTTTGTTGGTTTGCCAGCAATATTCCAGCACTGGGGGCAGGTTCGCTGCAGAAATCAGGCTCACAGAAACACACAGTGTTTATTCTGCTTCCACCTAACAGCTGTGAACCTGTAGGCCAAATTCTATCAAATCTGACAGAGAGGTAGAGGTGTCAGAAGCATGATGTCTTCACAGATCTTGTGAAACTCAGCAGCTGTGTGTGGGAGAGGGGCCTGGTTCATGTTGCCACAGGGAGGCTGTAGTGTGAGTGCAAGTCTTCTTAGAGAATCTCAGAGGAAATCAGTCTTGAGACATGGATCCAGGGGGAAGGAGGCTTGGTGGTCCTGCTGCTCACAGAGTGATGTGTTTCTGTAGTACACTGACAGACTATCCAGGCAAGCAGGTGCCCTGGGTACACTTCCCACTCTTGGTTGCTGAGAACAGGACAGTACATCCTCACCATTAACCCATGGGGCTGCTTTTTCATCCCAGGGCTCAAAGGAACAAAGATGGATGTTTTGTTCAGATGGTTTTTTTAGTAACCAAAAAATATGATTAATTGTAAATTTGCTTGGCACAGCACAGAGCAGGAGCTCTACTTGGAATATACATTGTTCTCACTATAGGACTGGAAGGGCTTTCCAGGTCACGGAGTGCAGTCCCTGCTCATCAGGCAGTACATCAGAGAATTGCATGCTTAAATTTGTCAAGCTTCAGTTTCAAGCTAATGAGGTTCTTGCCCCTGCTATTACCTTTCCATCCACTCCTCCAAAGAGCCTTCTCCTCCCTAGAAAATGTATTAGCCTCACTGGCTGATCAAATCAGAGCTCCAATTCTAGAAGTCAAAATAGGTCTTCCTGCTAAAAGAGGAAAAAACAACTCTAAAGGTGAGGAAATGGGGAGAGTAAAGTTCCCTGGCAGTGAATCAGCTCAGATGCATTGAATACAGAAACAGAATAATATGCCAACAAAAAATGGGATGAGGAATGGATTAGAAACTTCATAGGTAGTTTAATAAAAAGCCAAGAAAGAAATGGAGGTGCAGATGCCACTCAAGTGCATGTTCTAGAAAGATCAATTGCTTATGCCCAGATTTGTTGAGCAGTGCTGGATAATCTAATACAAATATTTTGTGTTTCTCAGAGAGAAGCTGCAGCTTTAAAGTATCAAGATCTCACTAAGCCACGGGAACGTGAGGAGGCTCGAGCCTTTGCTCAGCTGGAGAGCAAACAGGAAAGGCAGAAAGAGCAGGAGTACCACGAGGTAAGTTTTCTTTGTCTGGCTGTGTGTTGTCTCAGGAGAAAGAAGGACAACACATATTGACTTGTCTTTTACCTGTATGAAGATTTAATGAAAGGTTAACATCTGAGGCTTGGATTAATCTCTGTGATCTCTGTGATCTCTGAATCTAGGAGGGTGAATGAAAACAGGAACTGCCATGGAATACACATAACATGGGGCAACATAATTCCTTGGGCTGAACAATGAAACTACAGCTAGAGACCCTAAGCTAAATAGTAAATCATACCCAGAGAGCTTATCAGCCTGACATGAGATTAAGAAAATTGCAGGTCTGAAGGAACTGTGAGAATTTTTGGGGTGAAGTACCTTTTTTTTTCTCCTCCACACTAAGTTAATGCTTCTCATTAGTTTTTATTGTTAAACTGTTCAGAGCTTTGAGACATCACTATAGTCTTATGAACAGGCTGAAAACAAGAGCAGGTGGAATGGTGCTTCCAGTTGTAGTCAGGCTCTGTATTCCAGCCATTTGGAAGACCTGACCATCTGAAGTTTAGTGGTTTAGTGGCAAAGAGGACACCTGCAGCTCTTCCCTCTGTCCCTCCCCAAAATTCACCAACTCCTTGTCTGAAAGGCTTAATAGCCTTGCAATATGTGTTTGTATGTGATAATGTCTTGCCATTAGCAACTAGAACAGGTTTGCCAGAGAAGCTCTGGCTGCTCCATCCTCCTGGAAGTATTCAAGGCCAGGTTGGAGGAGGCTTGGAGCAACCTGGTCTAGTGGCAGGTGTCCCTGCCCATGGCAAGGGGATTGAAACGAGGTGATCTTTAATGTCCCTTCCAACACAGACCATTCTATGATCCTGTGACTCTATGATATAAGATTAAATGGTGTTTTCTATCCTTAGGCTACAGAGTTGTAGCAGCAAAGCCCCCAGGATGGGTTTCACTCTGGTTGCAGGGGGCTGTCATGGCTTGGTTGGTGTGTCGGTTGTGTTGGTATAACTGTGTCTGCACCAGTGTTCTGCTGCTGGTGAAGTGCTCACAGGAGAGACACATCCTGAGGACTGGCAGCAGGTTGGCACTCTTTATTTTACTTATTTTGCTCTGATTCTCTTCAAAGACAGCCTTTGTTGAGCACCTGAATGGATCATTCCTGTTTGACAGTCTGTATGCAGAGGATACAGAAGCTGCCAAACTGGCTTCCCTCCCTGGAGTGGGGGACCTGCTGCAGGAATATCCTTCCTGGGTTTGGAATACCTACAGCTAAAACATAATGACTTGAGTTAAGAAGGAGGTGCATCCACAGGGACTCTTCATCCATTGCTTTTGTCCAGGGCTGAAAGCTACATTGATCTAAGATCTGAGACAGTCTGTGTTCAATTTTGGAATGGTACCAAAAAATACACTGCAAGACTGTGAGACCACTGACAGCTTTAAGGCTTGATATCTTGTGAAATATGAGGGCTCCAAACAAATGGTTTATATTACTGGCAAGCTGGCCTGCCCAGCTTGAAACGTCCCATTTGTAAACCCACTTGTTTCTAGCCCCAACAGGTCATGAGATTCCAGCATTTTAAATTTTCGCTGTTGCAATTACCATATTCCTTTTCCTTCCCTTGAATCAAACACAATTTCAGTAGCCTCCTTTCCTGACCCTTCAAGAATCAAGGCTTTGTACTTTCTTTAAGTCTGGAATCCACTTAAAGTTTAAAATGAGCTGGAAGATAAATCTCTGTCAGTGAGATTGTAAGAGCACAGTCACTAAAATCATGTTGAAATTGAAGTGGTAGGAGATAGGAACAGACTAATCAGAACGATATGAGTTGCATATCTCACAACCTGCCAGAACTGGCAACGCGAAGTTTCCAGGCCAGCACATTTTTCTGATCATTGCTCCTACACAGGGGAGCAGCAAGCAGACACTTTTTTGCCTTTTTTTCTTTCCTCATTCAGATTAATAGAGTATTGTCAAGGCCAGTAACTTGACCTTCCTTAAAATTGCATTACACTGTTGGGGAAAAATGCATCACAGCTTAACTACAATAGACTCCAGAAACAATTCCATTGCCAAGATAATAGCAGAAGAAAAATTGACGTTATTTTTGTGATGCTACCAAGTCAGTAGTTTATTCTGTGCTCTGGCTGTAGGCTCCAGAGCTGTATTTATTAACTACAAAGGCACTGTATTCACACTTGTGAAGACAGATAGGGTTGTACACTTCCTTCTGCTGCTGTGTCAGAAGAGTCAGAGAAGTATGTGTATTTCCTTCTCTTCCTCAAGGCTTTTTTCCCTTCAAGTTGCCACAGCTGTCTCCATTCCCTCAAGGCAGCAAAATCCTATGCACAAAATGTGACTGTGTGACCCAGTCCTGCCCCAGACAGAATATTTGGCAGCCTGCTCCCAGCAAGAACCGCAGACTTTACATAACAGTAGCGTGTAGCTCTTGTTTCTCAGATTTGCAGAGGTAGAGGGAACATAGCATGTTGCTCCACTGAACAAGCAAAACACCTTGACTCTGCTGTCACATACAGAAAGGAGTTTGTCTCAGTCTGTGGGAAGCTCTTTAACTTTGGCCTGAAAGAGCATAAGAAACGAGAAGCTGAAGTCTCTGATTTCTACGCAAGAGTTGATGAAGCTCTAAGAGCCAACCAGGAAGAGAGCAAGAAAGTAATCCTAGACTTTGAAAATCGGAACAAAAGGGTAATGTTCTACTTTTGTTTGTTTGATACATTTCTCTACATCATATGCCAGCTTCCAGTTTCACTGAAAAGGAGTGTAACTCCATGAAAATGAGGAAAATTATTCTGGATTGACGCTGCTCTAGCAGGAATCAGTACTTGATCCTTAGTGGCAGAATCACAGTGCGGTTGAGGGTGGAAGGGACCTCTGGAAGTCATCTGGTCCAAACCCCCTGCACTAACAGGGCCACCCACAGCAGGCTGGCTGGATTCTTGGGATGTTCTCTGCAGGGCCAGGAGTTGTGCTAGATGATCTATGTGGGTCCCTTCCAACTCAGGACATTCTGTGACTCTGTGATTCCATGACCATGTTCAGACAGCTACTGAATATCTCCAAGGATGGAGACACCACAACCTCTCTGGGCAACCTCTTCCAGTCACTGATATGTCCTTACACATTTCTTACAGTAGTAATTTATATCTAGAAGAATTGTTGTGTTAGCTAATATAATGTTAAAAGATTTTTAGTACTTTATTCAGGAAAATAATTTGGGGATTGAAGTTTTAACCCTTGGAGCAAAGCACAACCAGCTAACACAGCCTCAATCTATACTGGGAACAAAATGAACAGGTCATACTCTTATCCTTTCGTCCAGAAAGGTCAAGGTCTTTCAAGGATTTACAGGGGAAAAAATGGCTAAGTAGGGTGGGGGGTTTTCTCTTGTTTTTTTGCCATCCAGAAAAATTACCAGAATTTTAGAAAATGGAAATGCTCAACTTTACTTTCAATTTAAATATTTTTGATGAGTTTGATTTATAATATGTAGGGATTTACTGCTACTCCCCTTCTCTTTGAAGCCTCCAATAGCTCTCCCATCATTGAAAAATGGGGAAGAAAAGGAAGGAAATTGCAGGGTATTCAGTTTATTTTCAAGTAGTTTTCTGCTTCAGTTCATTTTGTCAACAACAGCTCAAAGAACTATAACAAAAAAATTAGATAAAGTTATTCCAATGTATTTCTAGTCTTTTTAAAGCAGAAACTCTCTCTTTTCAGTCTGCTCAACTACAGCCACCCATTGTGGTTGCTCAGGGCGTAGCTTCTAGCTGGATCCCTTTCTAACCATGTATAATGGATGGATCATGATTTTGTTTCCACAGGAAAAAATAAGGGGAGGGCTAAAGCCTAGTAACACTGTCAGCTGAGAGAGCAAGTCCCTGACAAGTGACACCAGCAGAGTCACGAGCTCTGGCTCCCTCTGAAAACCAGGTCACTTTTATTTCGGTGCCTCATCAGAGACTGACAGCTGCTGAGTCACTCTGCTCCCAGGGCCTTGAACCTTGCTGACTCATGCTAGAAAACTGGCTCCATCAGCTCCAGTCAGGGCATGAGTTGGCAGCACTACCAGAGTCATAGAATCACTGGAGGGTTTGGGTTGGGAGGGACCTTAAAGATCATCTTGTTCCAACCAAAAGTTTGACATGGGTATTTGGTTAACTTGTACTTGAATTCCTAATATATCTTCCATAAAAACCCCTAAACCAAACCCTACAACAACAACCCACCCCCCCCAATCAAACCTAAAGAAACATGGCTGAGGACAGATTTTGGCCCTTTATCTCTGATGACCTACAGGTTCAGCTATGGGTTGGGCTCAAAGGGCATGGAGTGCCAGGGCAAGGGGGAATGGCCTTAAGATGCAGAAGTGGAGGTTTAGATTTGATATTGGGAAGGAATTCTTCCCTGTGAGGGTGCTGAGACACTGGCACAGGTTGTCCAGAGAAGCTCTGGCTGCCCCATCCCCCTGGAAGTGTTCCAGGCCAGGTTGGATGGGGCTTGGAGTAACATGGTCTAGTAGAAGGTGTCGTGTCCCTGCTCAGGGGAGATGGAACGAGGTGATCTTTAAAGTCCTTCCAACCCAAACCTGTCTGTGATTCTATGATTCCATGAACAGAACACGGTGATCAGCATGAGCGTTTTCATGTAAATACTAGAAGAGTTGGTATCAAAACTGAACACACTCTTTTAGCAGCATTTCCCCACTCATTTAAAACTGCTGGAGGAGTTCAAAAGGCACAGAGGCCCATGGAACGAGGTGATCTTTAAAGTCCTTCCAACCCAAACCTGTCTGTGATTCTATGATTCCATGAACAGAACACGGTGATCAGCATGAGCGTTTTCATGTAAATACTAGAAGAGTTGGTATCAAAACTGAACACACTCTTTTAGCAGCATTTCCCCACTCATTTAAAACTGCTGGAGGAGTTCAAAAGGCACAGAGGCCCCAGCAGACTGCAATCTGTGAGCCATTCTGAGGGCTGTTTGTCTGGCTGTAATCCTTTCATGTAAACTTGGGTAACCTGTAAAATCACTGCGCTCTCTGAAGTTGGTCACAGAGCATTAAAGGCCTTGAACTTTGAAGTTATTGCTCCCAGAGGTGTGGCATGAATGGCTGCAGAGCTTTTTGAGCCTCCTAACTTGTTTACATTAGAGAAGGAGATACCTTGCTCTCCCCTTCCCCCTGTAACACTCCAAAATTTGGGTAATTCAGTTCATTTCCAGACACAAGACCTGGCAGTGGTTTCCATCAGAATTTTTTATCTTAGCCTGTTCCATTCCCTGTCAGAAGTGGATTAGACATCTTAAAACATGTATATTTTTCCCCTTTCTTTTAAGCATTGATTGTTAACTCCTTTTAAACAGACTTGAAAATAATACATTGTGAAGCACAAGAGGATATTTTTTTGATCCAAGAATACATAAATCTTGCCTGATACAAAACTGACGTCAATATTTAATTCTGAAGGGCAATAAATCCTTGCTGTAAGAGGAAGGCAGGCAATGACAGGTGTTCTATATTCAGAATACTAAATCCTGACCCTATGGAAGTCAGTCAAGATTCTCCTTGGCATGAAGTGGATCAGGATTTAGGCCTGTGTTTCCTTCTGCAGAGTAATTGTTAATCTCTTCTTCATGGCCAGCAATGTCAGGAATTTAATATAACTCTTTTTTCACTTGAAATGAGTCAGAAGGGGAACACAAGTTGGAGGCATAGAAGGGGCAAAGTCTTCTGCTGAGTGGAGGATGAGGAAGCATTTTCCCAATCCCACTGCACTGCCCCTGGATCAGGATCGTTAGCACAGTAGCAAACCTCAGCACTGTTGACTAACCAGTATGTAAATCTGGAGACTTCCCTGAATCATCACATTTCATTTCAGCTAATCAGCAGCAGGAACTTTTCTCACACATGTAACAAGTTAATTAAATTGCAATGGAGTGCTGAACACAAACTGTAAGTAATTTATGTGTCTCTGTGTTTAGAGGCTGGATGAGATTCATCATGCCAAGAGTTATGATATTGCTGAGTCTAAACGAGCTGAGTGCAAGGAGGACATCCTTCAGCTGTCAGAAACACTCATGACCTTGGAAATACTGGTAGCTGACCAGCTGGAGGTAAGGGTCAAGCACACACCTTGAGACCTCACAGCCAGAACATGGAGGGGTTGTTGCTCCCCTGTGTTTAGAAGCTCATTGCACAAAGAGGTGAGCATAGGTCTTTCACTCAGGGTAATGCACAGAAAGGACATCAGCCTGTTGAGATGAATCCAGAGGAGGCCACCAAGATGATTAGAAGGCTGGAAAGGAAAGGCTGAGAGAATTGGGATTGTTCAGCCTGGAGAAGAGAAGGCTTTGGGGTGACCTAATTGTGGCCTTCTGGTGCCCAAAGGGAGCCTACAAGAAAGATGGAGAGAGACTATTTACAAGGGCCTGGAGTGACAGGACAAGGGGGAATGGCTTCAAACTGCCAGAGAGTAGGTTTAGATTAGATATTAATAAGAAATCATTTACTGTGAGGGTGGTGAGGCACTGGCACAGGTTGCCCAGAGAACCTGTGGCTGCTCCATCCCTGGAAGTGTTCCAGGCCAGCTTGGATGGGGCTTGGAGCAACCTGGGCTAGTGGAAGGTGTCCCTGCCCATGGCAGGGGGTGGAACTGGATGATCTTTAAAGTCCCTTCCAACTCAAACCAGTCAATGATTCTGTGATCTTATTCTTTCTCTGCTCAAAGTTGATGTGGGTAAAATCAGGCCCTGGACATCAATACCTTACAATAGATTTCTGTTTCTCAGAGCAGAACACAGTATGTCCTTCACATCTATCCAAGCTGATTTTCCACACTTTAGAGAAAGGGAAGTCACGCAGTCACTTTATAGGTCTGCACAAGTTGCTGCATAGCATGGGGTATGCATTTGGGATTCTAGAGGTGTAATTCTTTGAAGCTGATCTTTGCTATGAATAAGATTACACACAT
>NW_008654928.1:13475-17449 GCF_000695815.1 Acanthisitta chloris
ATAATAGCTACCTTTTCCTCCCCAGACTTTTCCTCAAAAACTAGGGCAGGGCTGCTAATGTGCATCTTCATTTAAGGAAAAACCAAGTAATCTGTTTCAAAATGAGCAGGCAGGAGCTGCAGCCTGTGTGCAAGCAGAGGCAGCAGTTTACTTTTGTGAGTGTGGATGGCAGAAAGGAGCAGCTCAAAATGGATCCTCACTGCCTCAGGATTGTGCCTTTTAGTGTTTTCTGAGTTGGCCTTCACGTGTCTGCAGTCACTGCTGGGATGAGCAGAAGCATTTCTCCCTGTGTGCCTTGCTGGATACGCAGGATTTGGGTATCAAGACATTTAAGTGCAACACTTCACAGACTCTCCATCAGCCATTTTTGAGAGAGGTAACAGGCAGCAGCACTTTTGATTTCTGAGGACTAACCAAAAGCTGTAGTAAGCTCAGGCTGTAGTTATGCTTCCAACAAGAGGCTCTTCCTACACACAAGGAGGCTGCAGCATGGCAGAGTGTGGGAATACAGACCTCTCCAGGCATTGCTTAGGTGAGGGTAGGGAAGGCTCAGCTGGCTTGCCCCAGACACTGGGTAAAGGCATCATTCAGTCAACTTCCCTCCAATTAACTGATTCTGATTTTCTGTCCCCGAAGGAGCAAAGAAAATCTTGCAGCACTTTGAAAACACTTTAAATGCTTGAGGCAGTTCAGTTTCTGACTGTGCTAATAACAGCAGTGAGTCCAAATTACAATAAATTGTAGATTCCTCCTAGACTCTCTGACTCCCTGTTATGTTTATGTAAGTTTTCATTGTGATGTTTCCTCTTTTTCCCCTCTGTTAAGGAACTATTAAAGGATTTTAAAAGAAGCACTGATGTCACAGCATCAACATTCATTGAAAATGTTCAAGAGATATATCCTTTTCACAGTATGTTGGCCTGGAGCTCCCAGTGATGTACCTACACCTCACCTCCAAATCCAGAAATGAGCCATCAGTGTAAAAACTTTATTTTTAATATCTGTTTTTTAATCAACAGAGAAGATCTTTTCCCAGCTTTGAGGAATGGTCATTTAAGGTGCATAACTGCTCTCTGTGGAGACTCTGGAGAGCACAAAAAGATCTGAGTCCTTCAGTGCTGAACGTCTGTAGGATTTCTGCAGCTTTCACCATGCTGGGAACCTTCCTTTCTTCTCCACACACAGAAGACAAAACCCTGGGCAGATCTGGTCAGGCTGTTTTCTAGGTATATTCTTGCCAAAGCAGCCAATGAAATAGCTAGAATTTTTGCTAAAATGTCTTTAAATGGCTTTGATTTTTGTGTTTGTGATGTCTTCTGGAAAAAAAAAATGAGATGAGGACACCAAAGTGCTTCAGTGACAGGTTACTCTGATTTAAACACAGAAATCTGTTGGTTTGGTGCAAGTAATTGCACTGCACTCACAGCTTAGCTTTCACCTGGAGGCCTCCTCCAATTTCCCTTGCAAACCTAGGTCCCCTCTCAGTTCTGTGTCCTATTTGGCAGCAAAGATAAGAACCAATGTATGATTAAGAGCAGAAAGTGTATATCCTGGCACCACAGCAGCTTTTGGGGAAAGCCAGGCTCATTCCTGCAGCAGTCCACTGTGAGGACACTCAGTCTCCAGTTACAGGAGGTCATTTAATCTCTACAGGTGAGTGGTGTGATCAGTCTTTTCCTTAACACCTTCTGTATGATGACCCAATGCCGGGACCTGGAAAACCATTACCATGAAAAGCTGCTGGAGATCTCCATCACCGCCCTGGAGAAATCAGACAAGAAAGTGCCTGACAAGGATTTGTCACAAGATGTTGAAATGGTAAGGGCACCAAAAAAATTCATCTCTGCTAGGGAGTTGACAAGAAAAGGAGGCCACAGCCTCTTCTCTGAAGGGACAGGACTTCCAGGAGGTTCAGTGCTGCTAGAGCCATGCCTGAACCAGAGCATGACCTCCTCCCAAGAGGCTCAGCCACTGCAGTGCCTCTGGACATCTCTGCTGACTAGGACAGGGGATAACTGCACTGCAGGTTTCTCTGGGCACTGCCGAAGTTGGTGGCAGCAGCCCAGGAGAGGTGCTGAGGAAGCCTCTTTCTTGCCTCCAGCACAACTCACTGCTCTGGCTAATTTCCAGGCACTCAGGCAGCATCTTTGCTGCATTCATTCGCAGCTGGTTTTGTTCAGATTCTCCCTGCTTCCCCAGCAGAATCCCAGCACTGCTCTGAATTTCTTGCACTGGGGCTCTGTTTGCCTCAGTGATTTCAAAAGCCCTTCTAAAGCTCTGCAGCCCATCTGATCTGGAGGCAGGACATGACACTTTGAATGGAGCCTTCCACCGAGCCCTCAGTCTTGCTGTGATAGTGAAGATCCCAGAAGCCCTTCCAAAAGCACCAAGATGGTTGCAGTGCTCCCTCAGCAACACAGCTCCCCTTTTTCCCTCCGTTATTCCTTCATTTAGTGGCTAAATGACTGGAGTTTACATTAACTGTGGCTTTGCTCTGTCCAGATTATCCCAGTCCCCTGTAACTTCAGGTAATCAAGAGCTGACAGACACAAACCAGACCCCTGAGCCCCCAGGGGAGCTCCCTGCTTTATGGCCTGTGCAGATGGCAGTGGTTCCGCACCACTGCTGCACACCCATTTTGCCTCACTGCCATCCATTTCCATGGAGCAGCAATCTTCATTTGTTCAGCAGCTGCACTTGGCTGCAGGAGGAGAGTCATTATGGTTTAGTGAAGCCACCCTCTATTTAGAACCATGGGGGAAGTCACAGCTTCCATTAGAAGCTGGGACTCTTCAAAGATGAAGATTTACAGCCAGTGCCACCAGTGCAGGAGACCCATCCAAGTGTGATTTTCCATTTCCAGGCATGCTGGAGCATATGCAGCCTTGCTTCAATAGCAGCTGCACAGCATCCCTGCCTGCACAGAGCTCCCTGCTCCAGCACGTGAGGCCCAGGGTGCTGCCTCAATTTCTCCACCTGTCCTAGGGATAATACTCAGTAGTGAGGCCAAAGGTAAAGCACTGGATTCATCCCCATTTGCCTGCCAGAGGGTCGATTTCTTCCCCTGAGCAATGCAGTTGCTGTGCTGCTCCTTCCAAGCTCTGCTGCCTTCATTGTGTGCCCACCCCCTCCTCTCATCCGGTCACGTTACCTCCCAGCTCCTCGTGGACAAAAACACCATTGTCAATGCCGCCAACATGTCCCACAGCATCCGCCTGCGGAAGATTGATAAGAGAGAGAGCGACATCCTCTGCAACACCTACCACTGGCAGACCTTTGTGACAGAGCAGGTAAGAGATCCTTGTGCTCAGAGGGATGGAGCACAGACAGCTCTGGCCCAAGTGGAAGGGACACTGCAAGGAGAGATGCTCCTTGACCTCTGCTGGAGCTTTCTGTGCTCCAGGGATCCTGGCAAGGGACCTTGACACACCTGCAGATTCACTGCTTGGTTTCAATCTGTCCAGGCCTACCAAAATGAGATCAACAGAAATCATTACCATATCAAAAAGATCATTCTCTACATTGACAATCTCCAGAAGGAGCTGGATAACATAGAGATCATTCACGACATTGACAATCTCCAGAAGGAGCTGGATAACACAGAGATCATTCATGACATTGACAATCTCCAGAAGGAGCTGGATAACACAGAGATCCTGGAGCCAATGGAATAGGGCTGGGCAGCCACCTCTTCTGGGGGCACATAGAACAGCCCCCAGCAGGAACAGCTGCCTGGAACATTTCAGACCAAAGGCATATTTCTTCCATCCCACCATAAACTACAAATAAAAGCTACTTCTAGACCCTGGAAAAGCATCCAAAGCTCTGCCTCTTCCATCATGTTGGCATAAAGCCTGTGCAGACAGCTCAGACCTGGTCACAAGGGGTTATGGATCAGCTGTGAGCTGATTGAACCAAATCATTGTAGCATATCATGCCTGAAAGCTTTGGTACCTGCAAGCACAGTGGCAGGA
>NW_008654928.1:17474-21616 GCF_000695815.1 Acanthisitta chloris
AGGAATGCTCTCCATCAAACCACCCCCGAGATAACAGCAGGTTTCCAGCTCAGCAAGCACAAGGCTGGTGGGGGCTCCGTATGCCTGGGAGCCTCATCTTCTCACCGCCTCGCGCAAGCAGCTTTCTGCAGCATGAGCAGAGCAGCCCCCAGCTAGCAGGAAGGGAAATCAATGGTTCCACAGGAGCTCACACACTGCTGCTCATGACAGCCAAGCGAGGAGTCATTAATTCCCCTCCTTGCTCGGTGACAGCCGCTGCCATGCTCACTTCTGGACAGCTCCTGAGGAACAGTGCTGGCCGGGGCGGTGCTGCTCCAGGCAGGCAGCAAGGAGAAGGTGGGAAGGTTAAATGAGAGGGAGGTTGTGTATGCATGCCAGGGAGGGAGCAGGTCTCTCAGAAAGCCCCGTGGCTGGTGCTGTCAGGCAGATTCAGCTCATGGTGTTGTGTGCTTTCCTGGCCCAGGCTGCCACCTTCTTGCTCCAGGACTGCATCGTAAGTCTCCGTGCTACCTCCTCAGCTGCACAGACAGGGTAGCTAGGATGGAGTGGTTTACACAGTAGTGTCTGCTCTGCTCCATGAGTTTTTTCTGCCTGGAGGCATCCCAGCACCTGCCCAGAGCCTGGCAGCTCAGGAGCCACGCCACAGTTTGGGGAGTGAAACAAAGAAACACACAGCTTTTGGTACCTCACAGGGCTGAGCCTTTAATGGAACACGGAGACCCTGGTGTTACAGACAGGCACGCAGAGGGATGAACAACAGATGCACTGGAGTCTGTTTTCAGATTTCCATAACAAGTGTGTGTCAGGAGCTGGCAGCTATGAAGACATGTGGCATATGCTGGGTATGTCTGTGCCGTGCCCTGCCCAGGAAGCTGTTTCTTCCGTGGGAGCTCCTCTGATGAGTTACAGACACCAGGAACGGATGGAGCTGCTGTCCTGGGAATGCTGAGGATACTCACCTTGACCTTTCCTCCTTGTGGGCTCAGAACTGCTGGCACTGCACTGCAGCAGGCAGTCCAAGTACGAAGTTGCCCACAAAGTCCCAGCACACCACGCTGATCCCGGGGAAAACAGGATAGCAGGAGGATGGCTAACATCCACTGGGTCAGGCCTGCAATTCCCAGCTGGGCATTTTCCTCCTGTGCCCAGCCCACCAGCCTCAGTCCTGCAACAGCTTGTGTTTGACAGTCGAGCTCTCTGAACAGAGGTGAACAAAGAGAGTCCCAGCTGCTGTGCGAGCGCGCAGCTCGCAGAGGTCATAGTCGTGGGCCCATTCCACATTGCCCCAGCGCCGAATCTGGAGAGGAGGAACATGGATTACACTCTGAGCTTCTCAGCAACTCTCAGCCGCCCTTCTTGTGCTTGTGAAGTCCAGGTAACACCCCCTCACCGCCCCCCGCCAGAAACTGAGCTGATCATTGACTGCTGGGGCAGGGACATCTCCAGATGAGGACATGCTTCATCTGTACTGGGGTCTGAGGCAAAGCTCCTTAAAGGGAGAAAACAATCCCAACTTCAGCCACTTCTGGGGCAGGAAGAGCTTCACATCAGGCTAGCTTCCAGCAAGCTTGGTGTCTACCAAGACCTCCAGGTTGGATAACCCACAGCAAGAGAAGCCAGCCACAACTTTGCACTTCAGATTAGCGAGGGAGAAAAGCAGCCATCTGGGTTCTGCAAAAAGAAACTGGCAGCCCTGGGAGCACTCTGGGCTGTTGTGCCCGTGGTGTTGCTCTGCAGCAGCACGTTCCAAATGCTCTCAGACGTGGAGACTGGTGGAGTGGAACGTCTCCTGCTATAGCAGGCACTTCCCTTGCCAGTTATTTGTGGTGGGGGATGCATTTGTCATGCTGAGATTATTGCTATTTGAATTATAGGGCTGTTTTGTAACATAATTTACCTGGTATTCTTCCTCCAGGCGAGACAGCAGCACAGCTTTCTCTACTGTAATGTGCCTGTCAATCAGGCCCATGGACAGGATCAGTGATTTCAGCTGGGTGATTACATATTCTATACCTGGAAGGGAATAACCCAAAACAAACAAGATTCATGGCTGTTTTCTGCAGCATTACAGCAGCATCTTCACTTGCTCTGAAGAGATGGGTGTGGTGTGGTACCCCCTCAGGGAGGGCCAGGGATCCTCCCACCTGCACCTGGGCACTCAGATTGGAGGTTAACAGCAGGCACAGAGCACTGTGCTGGCCACTGCCACCACAGTGACAAAGGCCATGCCCTGGACACCACACCTTTTATCTTGTCACAACCCTTCCCTTTGCAAAGGAAAGAGGTACCCATCCAGGCTTGAGTATTCTGTGTCTTTTTGGGATTTCATTCAGGTCTTGAGCAGAGCAAATGTCACCTCATTTCTTTATCTTTAGGTGCCATCCAGCAGATTCAGGCAAGAACAAGTAGGATATAAGGATGAAAAAGCAAGGACAGTACACAGAACCAGGGGCACTTGGAGTACTAAGCTCCATTTCTTTTCCTGGTAACAAAGCTGGGGATTAAGTCATTAGAAGGTTTGGCATTAAAGTTATCTGTGCTAAAGTAGAACAAACAGCTCATAGGAGAGCACAGTCAGACCCTGAACACCAGAGGCACTGAGGAGAGTCTCCACCCGTGACAAATACAGCTCAGGGCCTGGCCTGCAGATTTAAAACATAAACCTCATCACTGATTATCTCAGCAGGAGAAGGAAAACATTATAGTCAGTTTCTTGCCCTGTGGAGAGGAACAGCCTCCTCACTGGCCCACCCTGAGCAGAAAGCTCCTGGCCCAGCCCCACTCACCTTGCAGGGCCCACATGTTGTAGGATGCCAGATGGCTGACAAAAGTCTCCTTGGTGCTGGCTGGGATGTTTGGCCCCAGGATGCTGGTCGAGGAGCCAATTGTCACATTGTACCTGGAACAATGACCCAAACCCTTAGACAAGCACAGGGCAAAAGCCCAGGACTGTTGGAGCTTGTGGCTCTGGCAGTCACAAGCAGGGCAGGGCATAAGCAGACAGGAACACCTCTGAGCTCTCACCTATTCTCAGCCCAGGCCACAATGGGATCCCATTCATTCTTCTGCAGCTCTGCCAAGGCTGGAGGCTCCTCCACACGATAGCTGGGACACCATGGAATAAAACCCCACTGGATGGTCACTCCCAGGCTGGGACACACCTCTGGGAAGGACACTGCCCCCCAACAGACCACAGCAAGGGCCTGCTGTCCACCACAGCAGCACTGACTGGGGCAACAATCCCACCACTCTTCCCCAAATTCAGAGCTTTTTGTTGTTCCAGGAAGGACAATTCTATCTTACTACAAAACAGAGCAGCAAACTGTCCAACTGAAAATTGCAAGTAGCTCCAACCACAGGCTGCAGCAAGGTTTACCAAGTAGAGCACAGGACAAATCCCACTGGAACTGTGTGTGGGGCCACTCCTGCCTCTTCTTGCACAGTGGCTCAGCTCAGCACTCCCTGGCTCTGACCAGAGCCATAATGGCAGGTGGGGAAGGCCTGTTCCCCTCTCCCCACAGGAGCTGTGCACCTGATAGTGAGCACCTCAGAGGCTGGGACTGAGAAACAGGAGCTTGGGCATGAACAGGTTGATCCTGCAGCCCACAGCATTTTGTGACTGGTACAAGCGGTCTGAGTGGCACGGGAGTACCAGGGACTGGCTGGCAGATCCCTCCAGGCCTTTCAAAGACGTTTTGTTTTCTTCAAGATCTTCAGTTCCTGCTGCTCCCACTCTTGCCCAGCATAGAGGTGTCCAAAACAGAGCTCAACAGAGGACCAGATCCCTCTTTGGGTGCACACAGACTAGGTCTGCAGACATAGGACTGGTTTAACCAATTCAAACCCTTAGGCCAAAGCCAGAACATATCAGAGCCCTGCCACAACTGGGTTACAGCAGGCATTTTCCCTCACTTCCCCCAATCACCTTTCCCAAATCCCTCTGAGTCCCCATCTCATACCAGACAGTGTCAGTTTCCAGGAACTTCACAGCCGCTCGGATCAGCTGCGTTTTGTTTCGCTGCGTGGGATTGTCCAACGCTGTGTTGCACAGAGTGGTCTGAGGGATGAAGGCAGTTTAAACTGCTGTTATTCAAGGCTTGGAGAATCACAGAATAACAGAATCAAACAGATTGGAAAAGACC
>NW_008654929.1:0-374 GCF_000695815.1 Acanthisitta chloris
ACCGCATCGCACCGCACCGCATCGCACCGCCCCGCACCGCATCGCACCGCACCGCATCGCACAGCATTGCACCGCATCGCATCGCACCGCACCTCATCGCACAGCATTGCACCGCATCGCACAGCATCGCACAGCATCGCATCGCATCTTATCCCACTGCACCGCATCGCATCACACCGCACCGCATCTTATCCCACCGCACCGCACTGCATCGCATCGCATCGCACTGCATCGCATCTTATCCCACCGCATCGCACCGCACCACATCTTATCCCACCGCAGCGCATCTTATCGCACAGCATCTTATCGCACAGCATCTTATCGCACCGCAGCGCTCAGGCTGCTTCGGCTCGTGGCTAAAATCAACGTCCGCC
>NW_008654929.1:391-4075 GCF_000695815.1 Acanthisitta chloris
AACAGTCCGTTCTGCAGCGTTTTATTCCGCTTGAAACAAAGAACTCATTTCTTAGGCTTTCTCCTAGTTCACCTTTCCGATACAACCTCCTTCCCCGCCAATGTGTTTTACCATTATGCCACAATCAAAAAACTGCTGGTTAAATGTAACTTATCTCATCATACATTACATGGAATATGTGTTTGTCGTGAGATGTTTAAAAGTAACCCTGCAAAATCTGTTTCCTTAAATTTATTGGGGTTTTTTTTCAGTTTGGTGCCTGGTGGACTCCCAGTTGGGAATCTTGAACTAAGACAAGTATTTACACATCCTGAGCTTGCACATTGTATATTCTTGGATAGTATTTACACATCCTGAGCTTGAACATTGTATGTTCTTGGAAAGTATTTACACATCCTGAGCTTGATCATTGTATGTTCGTGGCTAGTATTTACACATTTTGAGCTTGAACATGTGTCTGGGTTTTAATCCACTAGAAATTGGATACATTGTCAACAATGGCCCTTCAGGTAAGGGATGAACCCATTTCTACCCAGTTAAATACAACCAGAATTTTACATCCAATACAAATTAAGCTATTCTTGTTGAAACAAGTGAATGCTGAATGCATTGAAAAGTGAGAAGATTTCTGGACAAAAATAACTGTTCAACTATATAAACCCACAACAACATCCTCTTCAGAATAGTTCTCTTTATAATTCCTGCAGTGTCCTTGCCATTAGCAAAAGCACTAGTTATTAAACAAGAGCACCACCCATTTGGATAACTGAAACTCACTTGAGCAGCTTTTACTTTACCACCTCAGGGTATGGTGGTTTTCAGGTAGGCTGTCCTGTAGCACATTCCTATTAACCTAATGAAGAACAGAAACATGTTCTCCAATGCAGGAGAAAACCACAACAAAACAAAGTTCTTCCTGGAAGAAACAGCAGGAGGGTGTAGTCAGAAACCTGACTTCTTTGAGTGAACCAGTGCCAGAAACTTCTACTAGCACAATGGATGTGGTCAGTCAAGGACAGGCCAAGTGTCTGGATCCTTCTTTCAGCAGCAGTGCCAGCTAGTGACAGCTTGACCTGCCCCTGAAATTGTACCTGAATCTTACGTAAAGTGAAACCTCACAGGTCTGTAACTTGGGTATGATTCTAGACCTGCAAAGCTCATGGGGCTCTAATATGTTTCCAGTCCGTACAGGAACCTCCATGAAGTACATGTAAACGTGTGTGAGGGGGAAAGGGATGAGAACTTGGGCAGACAAAGTAGGACTAGTAAACCACTGAGGAACAGCCCTGTCCGTATGCTGTGGAAGCTGTGTGATGGAGTTACTGCTCAGGAGGCCAAAGGACATGTCCAGGGCTTTGACAGGTGACATAAAGAATACAGCATACAGGATTTGTGAGGAAAGCAGGCAAGGGACACCAGCAGAAAGCAGTTTGCTCATTGTTTCATCACAGGACAGTTCCTGTTTGCTCTCACAACATATTACTCCCTTTTTTGTGGGAAATGGCATATTCCAAAATTAAAGTGTTCCTTGGGATCTCATCCCTGAACTCAGTTCTATTTAATAACAGAGGGAATGTGATTTTGCAACTGTTCTGCCTAATGTAAGTTGGAAGTCAGGCTGAAGAAACGAGAGAAAGTTACTATGAATTGATCTTCATAGTGAATCTGAGCATGTGACATCTACTTAAAATAGTTACATGCATTAAATTCTTGCAGTAGGGAATTACTGTCTGCCTCAGCCTTACTGTCACATGCCCTTGGGCAGCTCAGTAAAGATCTCCTTTCGTAGCCTATGAGTATGTGCACGTTTCATCTTTCTAGAAATGCAGATTTTCTTGGAGTTTAATAATTCTCAGAATGAAGAACCAGTGACAAATGACAGTCACCCTTAGGAACATTTGGGTGCATGTAGTTATGTAAAATATCACAAGCACAAGTTCAGCAAACTTGTGTAATCTAAGCAATATGAAGCAAAGACAGATCTATAGAGCAATTCACCTGTTGGCACTGGGCCAGTCACACCAATCAGATGGAACAAAAGTCAAGCAGTTTGGCAAACATAGCAGGACACCCACATTCCAGTGGCATCAGCCCTTGGGAAGAGCAGTACCTGTGAGAAGCAGGTTTTGAGGAAACAGGGCCATGTTTGATGATTGTGTTTTGACTCCTCACACAGTATACTGCAAGCGTCATCATGGTTTGGTCTTAAATTTTGGAATATGCCATTTCCTACATAAAAGGGAGTTATGTCCTGTCCATTATCCAAAATATGTGCTGGTTTGAAAGCAAACCAGTGAGAGACTCCAAGTCAGAAATACAATTTAATAGGAAAAACAAAACAACAAATGCAACAGTACAAAAAAAACACTGACAGAGTCAGAAAGTAACCTGACCCCCTGTCAGTCAGGGTGTTGGTAGTAGTCCGATTAAACGGTGGCTGCAGTTCTCCTGGAGCGATGGGTCTGTTGGAGCAGTGATCCTGTAGATCTGGTCTTCACCTGAAGGTCCAGTGGCAGCTCTTGTCCTCTGGGAATCCAGTAGGTAAGGGCTCCCTGTGCTGGTCCAAACCCCTGTTTATATCCCTGTGAGAATGCTTGGCTCCCCAGCCCCATGTGGGAATGCTTGGCTCCTCGCCCTGGGATGAGGCATCTCACAATGGGATGATGTAATTCTGTGGGTCACTCGGTGGGTCCTTGACAGCCCATTAATCAGAGACATCCCCTGAGGGAGCCATCAGGGAGGAGGAGATAAGGATCACTGCCCCACCTGCCCCAACACCTTGTGGAGATAATAGAATACATACCACGGGTTACCCCCTACATTGTAACCTAGGACATGTCCTTTGGCCTCCTGAGCAGTAACTCCATCACACAGCTTCCACAGCATACGGACAGGGCTGTTCTTTAGTGGTCTACTAGTCCTACTTTGGCTGCCCAAGTTCTCATTCCTTTCCCCCACACACACATGTACATGTACTTCATGGAGGTTCCTGTAAGGATTTGAAGACAGCCTGCAGCCAGACACTGGGAGAGTGCTGTAAACTCTCTTTAGCCTGAGGATAGGTGAAGCACTGAAGCACTTGTACCTTCATACACGGAACAGCTTCTCCCTCACGTGTGCAGACGGCTGGTAGACAGTGTCCTTCACGTGCTGGCCTGAGAAGTGAGGGAGAGCAAACTGCCACATCCACACAGACAAACTGCAGGGGCATCGCAGGTGGCTCAGCCTTTCTGAGCCCATCCTGCTCTCCCCACACCTGGCGGCAACATCCTCTCCTGCTGGCCCATCCCTGCTCTTGGCCTCCCGCGGGCTGGCCGGGTCACCTCGGGGGTGTCCCTACACTGCCCGGGACTGACTGACTGACCCACCCTGTTTGGGGCTGACTGATACTGTCTGGGACTGACTGACTGAACCTGCTCAGGGCTGAGTGACACTGCCCAGGACTGACTGACCGACCCTGTATGGGGCTGACTGATATTGTCCAGGACTGACTGACTGACCCTGCTCGGGGCTGAGTGACACTGTCCAGGATTGACTGACCGACTGACACTGCCCGGCACTGACTGACTGACACTGCCCGGGGCTGACTGACACTGTCCAGGATTGACTGAGTGACTGACCCTGCTTGGGGCTGAGTGACACTGCCCAAGGCTGACTGACTGACACTGCCCAGCACTGACTGAC
>NW_008654930.1:0-4773 GCF_000695815.1 Acanthisitta chloris
TGCCCGCTCAGCCCTGGCCGCACGACCTTGTGCTGTCCCCCAGGACCCCCCGGTCACCCTCGGTGGTGTCGGTGTCGGTGTGTGCGGGGTGGGACCGATGCAGGCCGGGCCGGGCCCTAGGGAGCTCCGTCGGTTCTGCCCTGCAGGAGGATTTGTCGGGAGCATCGGCCCCGTGGGAAGGGACGAGGGTCGGCTGAGCCCCCACCGTGACCCAGTTCTGGCTCGTGCCTTTCTGACAGGCAGACAGAGAATTCCGTACTGCAAGGGAGAAATCCCTGCAAGCAGCTCACAGCTCGCTCCTGCTCTGCCGAGCCTCATAAACTGCTGTGTTGTGACTTTTCCTCGGTAGCATTCCCAGCGTGGGCAGGTTTGCTCTCGGCAGAATACGAGGTACACCCTCCCGTGGGGATGGAATATTCGTCTCATCTGACAGCTCTAGGTCTCTGTTTTTACATGCTGGAAATGTAAAAGTTAACTAAAACTTAGGCCTGTCTTCTTTTGGTTTTTTTTTTTTTTTTTTTTTTTGTTCAGTGCAAGGCAGATATGTCATTTACAAGGAGAGATCTCTTTGTGTTGTTTTGGGAACCGGTAGGGACAAATTACCAGGTCTCTGCACTAATCCTTTCCCAGCAGAGTCCTGGCCTTGGTGTTGACTTCACAAACACCTCTCCTGGAGGGATCTGGCTGTGCCCCATCACCTGGAGCCTGCGGGATGGGTGACAGGACCACTGAAGGAGCCTGTTGCCCTGCTCTGGGGTGACTGTACCTGGCTGATATGTGCAGCCCTGGTTCCTGATGAGGGAGGTGTAAAGCCCTTGTTTCCCCACTCTGCTCCCCCTGGGGCAGACTCAACAGACCCCTCTGCCCAGCGTGGATTAGGGAGCCAGGCTGTGCCCAGGGGATTTACACTGCTAAAGACAAGCAGATAATGGAGCCTGCAAAGCCACTGGGGTAACTGGAGCACAGAGGCAGAATCTTGCCTGGAAATGTATTTACTTTTGTGTAGCTCTTCAGAAATTGCTTCTTTCCCTCTGCCTCTGCCACGCCTCAGGTGTTCCTGGTCTAGTGTGTTATCGCTGAGCTGGCTCCTAATGCTTGTGCTGCTCCAAAAAACCCTGCAAGCTGCAAAGATGCAGAGTTGGGATTTAGATGAAGAGCAGATGAGAGGGTGGGAGAATCTCTAGAATTGAATGTGTCAGTTTTTCTTCTATATTTTGAAACTTACCGTGTGTGTGTGAATGTACCATTACTGTACCATGTGCCAAGGAAGACACTGACAGTGAAGTGATAACCTGCTAGAGGTCAATACAGGACCTGGTAAGTGGAGGAAACTTGTAGGAATTCAGAACAAGCTCATTTGATCCTTTAAATTTTTGGATTATGAGACAGTGGAGGAGCTTTAAACCTCAATTTTTTGGGTGATGGGGTGATGCATTGCTGGAGTTGGTTGTGTAGGAGGTGGTTCCTGTGCAGGTGAATGTGTCTGAGCACTCCAGAGATGTGTAACCCTCAGTCTGGGAAGGATTACTGGTATGTCCACCTATGTAGGACAGCACTGATGAGCTGTGGGCACTACTGAACTTGTACAAATGGGGAGGATTCCTCAAGTGCCTGTATTTTCTGGAATAAAAGGCTGATAGTTAATGAGGATGACCTGAGGACAACAGAAATTGCTAACCGAGTTTGAAACCTGTGTGTTTCCTCACCCGCCCTGTTCCTCAGCCCGTGCTGCCCTGTGGATGGGAGTGGGAGGGTGGAGTGTGGGCTGTGCTCCTTCCCTGCCAACTCCCAGCCTGTGGCCGTTCCCATTGCAGGCAGAGTTCAAGGGGTGTGCACTGATTTGTCTCCAAAGCCAAGCTCCTGGCCCATGGGCTTTGTTCAGGCATTAGATAATCTGATAAAAAATAGCTGCGATGACGCCTGCGGGCGATGGGAGCCTGAGCTCCCAGAGTGCAGCTCCCTGTAGGATAGAGCTGACACTCCAGAGAAGGGATCTGTGCTCCCCCAGCCCCTGGGTGGGGAGCAGCTCTGGGACTGAGCTAGTGGAGGGGGAGAGGTCTGGGAGGAAGGAGAGCTGCAGCACACCCTGGAGTGCTCTCTGGGTGCTGTGTCCCACCCAGGGACACCCTGTCCCCGACAGGGACACAGACAGGCTCTTGCCATTTCAGCCTCTCTTTGGGAAGGGTACACAGGGATGTTGTTGGAATTAGGGCCTTAAAGCCTTTAGAGCATAACCCCTGGATTGTGAGTTCAGCAGCAGAACTGTGTTTGATCCTTGGAATAGAAATTATCCTCCCTCCTGGAAAAAAATAGCCTGGCTTTAGCAGGTTTATTTACACTCCCTGCTGGCCAGGCATGCTTTGCACTTGAGGCGTTCGAAAATATATGTGAGGTGTATGAGTAATGTAAACCCACCTAGGAAATGGTGGGAGTGCTAAATAATGAAGACATTTTCCTTTTTAAGTGCAATTTCTTCCTGTTCCACTTGTTGAAGGCTTACATGGATCATGAATCATGCCATAAGGGGAGGTGTCTGTGGGAAAAACAAGGAAGAAACATTTTTCCATTTGTTTGTTTTTCTTTCAGTGAAATTGGAGCAGAAATACTTTGCTGAGGATAGAATGGGAGTAGATTCATGGAGGGCCACAGTACTTCCTTAGTTGCTGGAGTGGGACAGGGAGGCAAGTGTTAGTACCTTGAGCTTGTGTTTAACTTTTCAGCTGACATGGACACACAGATCAAAGCTAAAAATGAGAACATACCAAGTCTTTTGATGTCAGCAGCTGGAACTGGAGATGTCAGTGTCTGTTTCCTTGGTGAGGTCCTTGCAGGGTGCAGAATTGCTGGCTAAAGACACAGGCAACTGACAAGAACAATAAGGAAACTTCAGGGTAGGTTGTATACACATTTTTTTATCCTTTTTCTCAAAGTAGAATAGGAGATGTCCATTGGCATAAACCCAGTAAGGATTTAACAGTGAGACAACTGCAGGGTAAAATCACCAGTGCAGTCTCTGCTCTGAGGTGCTGCTGAAGCTCCCCTTGTCCAGCCCAAACTCAGGTTGTTTGCTTCTGCAACACTGTAGGCAGCAGCTCCTGTCAGGTGAGTTTGCAAGGTTGTAGTGATTTTTCATGAAAAATAATTACAGAATCAAAACACATTCTGTCTCTGAGGCTGAGGGGACATGGGAAAGGCAGGGAAACAGCCCAGCCCAGGGTCATCACTTGGCTTGTGTAACAGGAGAGAACAGCTTTGCATGCAAACTCGTAAATAAAATATTATCCCAGGTGTCAGGATTGTGCTGGACTCTGTTGGGCTTCTTGGGTGACTTTGCTGTCATCACTGGGGCTCAGAGAGGCTCAGTCACCCCACTGGGGAGCAGCTGTAGGAACAGTCTGTTGGGGCTTTGGGTTGTGCAGCAGCTCCCAGGAGATATGGTACCACCTCAGGTGGGTTTGGCATCCTGTGTTAAAAGCAGCTGTGCAGAAAGCAGGAGAAAAAGTTGTGTGTGTGTGAATTCTGAATCTTTGTCATTGGGACTAGGAAGAAAAAGTCAATAAGGAGATATATCCAATCCTTCTGTTCCTGCCTCTCGTGCAATATCCAAAGTTGATACATGTAGCACAAGAGGATTTTTAAAAATATTCTTTATGTGATACTTTAAAAGATGTGATATTTTAAAATGCTTAAAGGATCCAGAATTCTTTCTGTGGTGTCTTAATGTCCAGAAAAATACGAATCTGATGCTAATTACTAAGGTCAGGCCTTATGCTTTGTTAAGTGTGTGAATTTAATTGCAGCTGCCTGAGATTAAAACCTACTTTTTCCATGCTCAGACCTTGAACGCTCAAGTGTGAGGCTGATGTGTGGCACAGGTTAAGGCCAGTGTTGGGCACAGCTTGGTGCTGGTTTACAGTCTGGCCTGACCAGTCTCATTCCCTGTTTGGCCAGAAACGAGGGAATTAGACCAATGTGTTTCCCAGGACCAAGGAGTATTTCTGTTCTCAGGCTCTTTGCTGCAGTGAGTCAGGGAAGATCCTCATGAGCACAGGTTGTATTTTGATGGACATAAAATATGCTTTGATTCGTGTTTTTGCCTTAGTGTCTCATAGGGTAATTGCAAACTGTTTGGAGTGGACACTCCTGGTGGTTCCTGTTCCATGTGTACTCAGCGTGGCAGGAGCTGGTCCAGCTAGGAAAAAAGGTGTTTCTTGGGAAGAGAGGCACAGTTTTTAGTCCTCTATTGAAATGGAGGAGAATCTCAGAATCATTGAGGTTGGAAAAGACCTTCAAGACCACCAAGTCCAACCTGTGACCCATCACACCTTGTCAGCTGGAGCAGAGCACTGAGTGCCATGTCCAGTTGTTCCTTGGACACCTCCAGGGATGGTGAACCCACCACCTCCCTGGGCAGCACATTCCAGTGCCTGACAGCCCTTTCCATGAAGGAAGTCTCAGGCTGGCACAGACCTGGGGAGGTCACAGAGCTGGGTTGTGCCCAGGGCCACGGGCAGAGCTGGTTCCCCAGCGTGAGGCTCAGGCAGGAGCATCAGCATCATCTCCCCAGCTCAGGGAGAAACCAGGGAGGGTTGGCTTGGCACAGCTGCCGAGTGCATCACCTCGGAGGTGCCAGGGTGGGAGCTGAGGCAGACAACTCCTCACTCCTCCAGGGCATCCGCTGGAAGCACAGAGGGCACAAAACAGTTATTTGCTCATCAAGGAGAGGCTGATGGGTGTGGGTTGGCTTGTCTAGGAGCTCCTCATTATTCCTGC
>NW_008654930.1:4804-10944 GCF_000695815.1 Acanthisitta chloris
TTTTAGGAATGTGTGAGAGCTTTGGGCAGCAGTGAGGATTTCAAATTGGGATGAGCTTAAAGCGAAGTGTAAGTCAGTAAAAATAGTTCTCCTCTTCAGAGTTGGCAGCCACTTTCATTTGCTTCCAAAAGACCAGAGATGTGGAAGGAGAAAAGTCAGGGATGTTGGACAAGAGTGAAGTGTAACCCTTCCTGTGGACAGGCTGGTGCCTGGCTGGAGTAAAGTTTAGTAGCAATACACATTTCTGTATATTTCTTTATTTTATCATTTGACTTGCAAAGGTTATGATTTCCTAGTTCTGAAAAGAGAAATCAATCCTGTCACCTTTAAAAAAAATATCGATTCTCTTTCTGTCATTAGCCTCAATCTCTTTTAAAAATCTCAGAGAAACCATAACAACAGCAGAACAGACCTGGAGAGGTGATCCTCATTCTGCAGTTCCTCCCTGGGATTTCTGTGCAGCTCTCCTGTGTGCCAGGATGGGAAAAGTGAACTGAAACACAGCAAACACTGGTGATAAATGGCTGAGCTAACACATTGCTGTGATGTATTGCTCAGGCCAAGCTTGTAGCGATGCTGATGTGGTGTAAAGAACATTTATGTGCCGCCCAAGGGCCTAGGGCAAGGGGAGTTGAAAAATAAAGATCCAAACCTCTGTCAGCATGTGCTGAGTTAGGAAACTTGGGAGAATGAAGCAATATGTTTATTGGAAATGCTTTCTGCGAAGTTTGCATGGAAGTATTTCAAAACATTCTGAAGTTTTGGACTGTTCTGTGATGTGTGGCAGCCAGGGGTGATGTCCTGCTCAGTGCCAGGCTCTTCTGATGCCCTTTTTTTGGAATTGAATACCCCTGGATGTTCTCCCACACAAATTCCTCTTGTTTCAGCAGTCACAGCCAAACATTGTTCTAATAACTGTGTGTGTTGCTGTAAAGTCTTATCTTTTAACACCACAAGTGCCAGAACTGTGTTTTAGAAGCTAAATCCCATCAGTGAACCCAGGGAAGAATCACCCCTCGGCCTTGGCAAAGCACCCTGAAGCCAAATGCTGCTTTAACCAGCTCTCCAAAGCCTCGGGGTGGCCCCGGGAGTTTCGTGGGGCAGGGACCGTGTGTGCCTGGGGCTGTGCAGGGCAGGTGGGCCAGGGGCCAGGGCAGCACTGCCAGCCCTGGTGAGTCATTCTTCCTGTCACACGAGCCCTTCCTGCTCTGCTAATAGGCACTTAGCTGAATTTTAGATGCCTGGGATCATTAAAAGGGCTGGAAGGCATTTGTGTACCTTGTCCATTAGGAGAAAAATCTGTTTTCTATAACTGTAACCTCCCACAGCCTCAAGCTCAGCTTTGAGAAGTAGCTACATTTTTTGTATCATTACCTGAGTGTGATGTCTGAAGGCAGCAGTGAGTTCAGCTGATTTTCTCCCACACGACACTGGTGGAAGAACATGTGTTTCTTTTGACTATTGAAAGAAGAACCAGTGGTAGGAGTTAATATTCCACTCAATATCTGTGTCCTCTTTTGTTTCATCTCTTCCAGTGTTGTCACATCTAGTGCTTTCCTTCCCCCTCCCTGGTGACTGTGCTCTCAGGTTGGATCTGCCTTCTTTCTTACAGACATTGGGGGTTTCATTTCTGCCACCCCCTCACCTGGAGAGCAGGTAGCACAGGGCATGTGGTGTCCAGAGTGTCCCAGGTGTGTCAGAACTTTTTCTTCTCTGTTAACAGACTTTGTTCTGCATAGGCAGAAGGAAAAAAAGGGAGAAGTATTCAATTCTTGTGGATATAGATGGTGGAGCATTTGCTGAGAATTCAGAGAGGACAGAGCTGGGAGAATCATAGACTCCCAGAAGGGCTTGGGTTGGAAGGACCTTAAAGCCCATCTCATTATCCCCCCTGCCCTGGGCAGGGACACCTCCCACCAGCCCAGGTTGCTCCAAGCCCCATCCAACCTGGCCTGGAACACTCCCAGGGATGGAGCAGCCACAGCTGCTCAGGGGAGAGACTGGATCAGCTGCTTGGACTGTGTTTCACTGGGCTGTCCCTTCAGTTCCCCTCGTGCTCTGTGCAGGCTGGTTTGGATGTCTGTGGCACTGCTCCCTTTTCTCAGTTTTTAAAGCATTTTGGAATAGGCAATTACTTCACAAGTTAGTTTGCATTTTCTCCAAATGGCTGAGCTCTGTGGGGTTTATAAAACAAGACATTTTTGTTCCTTGGCAAGGGCTGGTGCTGAGTGAGCTGTTTGGGGAGGTGAAGATGCATCGCTGGGGTGGGAGTTGCTGTGGCTCATCGTGTCCTTGCTCAGTGCCCTGAGAGCTGCAGGTGAGGCAGGTCCTGCCACCTCCACCCTCTGCCCCCACAGCCCAGGGAGGGATTATCTGCTGTGGTTCACATCTGGCCAGGGCCCAGCGTTTGGGATGTCTGTGCTGACAGCCGCGACAGCTGTGCCTGGAGCTGCTCCTGGCGGAACACGGATTAAATTTTCATCTGGATCACTGAATTTCTCCTTCTTCAAGGAGGTGCCTCAGCTTTGTGCCACGTGGGGAGCTCTTATCCAGACAGCTTAGGGTTGACCAGCTCCTTCTCTTATTTTTCCCACCTCTCCTGTTTGGGAAATGTGCATGGGGAGAGGATGGCGATGCTGTCTGAGCAGGTTGAGCTGCAGCTGAAGGTGAATCACAGAGCAGGGCTGTGATGCTCTGTGGTTTGGATGAAGTTGGACTGGGGGACAGAGCTCCTGAGGTTTTTTCCAGTGCTTCCTAGTGTTGTTTCTTCCCATTTCTCCCTCTCAGCCAACACCTTGGACCTGCCAGCAGAACCACTTGTGTCGTCACCTGCTAACCCAAGTTAAGACTTTCCTAGAGGACATGGGTCCAATCTGATCTGGAACAGATTATAGATTATAGCCTTTCACTGGTACAGAGAAGCTGTGGCTGCCCCATCCCTGGGAATGTTCCAGGCCAGGTTGGATGGGGCTTGGGGCAACCTGGGCTGGTGGGAGGTGTCCCTGCCCATGGCAGGGGGTGGGATGAGATGAACTTTTAGGCCCTTCCAACCCAAACCAGCCTGTGATTCTGTGATCTTTGATCTTAGGCAGCAAAAGGAATAAAACCCCAAAACACACAAGGGGTGGATATCCAAGTTCTGCATTTGGAAGTGTGAGCTGATTTGTTTCAGTTTTCCCTTATAAGACATACAAGTCAAATAAGAACATACCTCAACCTCTTCACCCTCTGTGTTAAATGCTCAGGTAGGACTTGAATGGCAACATGTCTCTCCAAGGAAAAGAGAGCAAAATGTCATAGATGGCTTCAGGGGTGTGGGTGTGCAGGAGGGATAGCTCCAGGAGATGGTGTGCCTGCTCAGGCCTGTGGGTTGGTCCCACGGTGCTTTTTTTGAGGTGAGTTGTCCTGCAGAGAACCTCAATGTCTTTGCTGCTGAGAGGATGAGAAATGGCAGGGAGGTAAAAAATGAGATGGCAGCTGTAACCTCCTTTCTGGTGTGTTGTGCTTTGAATTTCTGGCCTGGTACTGCTGCTTCCCTGATCAAAGGCACCGCGGCACACCTGCCTCGTGCAGCCGTCCCTGCATCCCTGAGAGCTCTGTGGTTATTTATACAGAGCCTGTGGGAAGCACAGAGCACAAAATAAACTCTGCTTCTCAGTCATGCAGTGTGAAAGGTTGAAGGGAAATGGCAAGATTCATACTTACGTGCATCCTTATGTAATGTATCCATGGAAAAACCGTCCTCAGCAGAGCCACAGGCAGCACTGGAGCCTTTTGTTGGGTTTCTTGTGGTGTTTCTTAGACTAAACCAGCTGCAACTGCAGCTCCTAAGTGGTGTGAGCTGAGGAGGGGCCAGGGAAATGGAAAGGTACTGCAAAGAAAGCTGTGTGCTGTGCTGTGCTGGAGTCCAGGTGTGCGAGGAGAGGATGTAAACCCACAGTCAGAGCGAGTTGGCACATTGATCATTCCAAGTGGGAGTGCCTGGGGGGAGGCTGAGCAGCTGCTCCTGTCCCGTGGTGCTGCAGCATGGTCTGTTGTGTGCAGTTAGAGCTGCAGGGACAATGCCACAGGACTGGAGAGAAAGCCCTAACCTCCTGTGTGTGTGTTCAGCTGCAGAATGAAGAGGAGCCAGGGGAGGCTGCAGCGGTGGTGAACGATGCTCCTCCGCCCTACAGCAGCATCTCTGCAGACAGCACAGGTACACTGGCCTGGAGGGAGTAGCTGGGTTGGCTCTGCTGCTCCTAACTGCTCTCCTCACCCACAGCTGGCACTGCAGCACCTTGCAGGGAGCAGGATTGATCCAGGGAGCTGTTGGTGCTTGTGGTTTAGGAGATGCATTTTGGCTGCTTTCATCTGATGTCATCCCATCAAGTGGTGTTCAAGTTACAGCTCACAGTGTTCTCAGTAAATTGAAGACAGCTAAAAATCAAAGTGCCTTGAGGATTTGTGGTTCCCCTCACATTATTTGGTGTTTGGATGATGATGCTGTGCCCCTTCCCAAAAGGACTTGTTCCTTAAAAGGGATTCAAGAATTCACTCTTCCTGCACTTTCCAATAAATAAGGACTTGGCCATAAGGATTGTACTTCTGAATCATCCCACTGTCATGTCACTAGTCACTCTGATAACCACTTAATAACTACTTGGATCTGGGAATGTGACTCCTGAGTGTGCAGATCAGGAGAGACACAGCACGTGCTATTGGTTTGAGCATGAGTACAGCCAGGCACGTTCAGGTCGTGTTCTGTGGATTGCTGACTGCTGGATAAGGTGCTTCCATGCTTTTCCCTTTCTGCTTTGGGGTGGCAGGAGATGGGAGGGAGGGGAGGGGACAGGGAGACAGACTTCAGCAGCCGTTGGGGTGTTTGAAGTCACTTGGGACACTTCCCATCCCCTGCACAGTGTTCCTGAGGACCTGACATGTTGCTCCTGTTCCACTGTCTCTGTGCAGCCTATTTTGACTACAAGGATGACTCAAGCTTCCCCAAACCTCCATCCTACAACGTGGCCACCACCCTGCCCAGCTACGACGAGGCCGAGAGAACCAAGGCTGAGGCCACGATCCCCTTAGTGTCTGGGAGGGTGAGTGCATTGCCTGGAGGGCTCCTGGGGCAGAGTTTCGGGTGTAACTTGACATTTTTGTTCATAATGGGGGAGGATTTATGCTTTTTAAGCTTTCTGGGCTGGTGATTTTACACAGTGGCTAATTTTTTTCCCTTTAGTTTTCCTGAGCAGGGTGATGATGTCAGGCAGCTCAGTCCTGCCAGCATGTGCTATCCAGATTAGCTTGGCAAGCTGACAGAGGGACTGTGATGTGTCCCTGTGCTCTGTCACTGGTTTTTGGGGTTTGCGTTTCTTTTTTTAAAGAGATTTAGGATTAATTCTTCAGCTGTCTGGCATGTCTACCCTTGGTACTCCTACTGCTTACTTAGTTGGCTTTTCCAGAGGTCAGTGCAGCTGATAGAAGGATGATAAAACCATTCTGACAGAGTAATTATTTCTTCATGTTTTAATTTCTTTTCGGTTTTTTTTTTTCAACGTTATCTCTTGTTCAGCCTCTTCCCCCACCCCTGCCAGCATTAGATGTCCACTGCTCGTTATACTTCCTCACAGAAGCCAAATTCCTTGCTGAGATGATAATTGTTTTGATGAGGAATTCTTTGCAGTGGGAACAAGAACATGCTGGATCTTGACTATGTTGAAATAAATTTCATACTATGTAGATAATATTTCATTCCCTACATCATCTCAGGAGGAGAAGCAGGATTTTTTTTCCTGCTGGCATCTGTAGCCTTTTGGGTTTAGGATTCCAGCCCTTTCTGGAAGAGCCACACACAGAATTGGGTTTGCTGTATGGACTGGAGTGACCTCAATCCAATGTGGTGTCTGTCTCTGATTTGCAGGATGAGGACTTTGATGACACTGACCAGCTGAGGATAGGGAATGATGGCATTTTCATGCTGACTTTCTTCAGTAAGTACAGGGTGGAACAAACTTCTGGAAAGTGACCCTAAATAGCTTAAGTCACGCTTAAATAGCACCAGGAAAAACCTGTGTGCAAGGGGGTTATGCTTTATTTTTTCCCTTGGAATATAAGTGTGTTTGACCTGTTGCTTTTCTCCTGCTTTCCCAGTGGCATTC
>NW_008654930.1:10968-15695 GCF_000695815.1 Acanthisitta chloris
TGTCTTTCTGTCTGACTACTTCAGCTGCAGGACGATACGGGGCCATTTCTGGCTTTGGGCTGTCTCTTATTAAGTGGATCCTTATTGTCAGGGTAAGTTGTGTGGTGCAAAACGATGTGCACAGACACTGGTACTCTGTTTCACCAACTGTTTTTTATCTCCCTTGTACTGAAGTCAGTGATAAATTTGAGTATTTTTATAATGAAATAATTTTCAAGCCACTTACTGAGAACAGAGCTGTTTCATGATTCTGTCCTGCTAAGTTGCTGGAATTGTTATTGCAGTAAAAGAAAATAAAGATTGCAGTCAGGGCTGTGTTGTGACTGCTCCAACTCTGCAAGTGTTCCAGGCCAGGTTGGATGGGGCTTGGAGCAGCCTGGGCTGATGGGAGGTGTCCCTGCCCAGGGCAGGAGTGGGACTGGATGAGCTTTGAGGTCCTTCCAACCCAAACTAGTCTGGGATTCTGGGATCCATTCTCAGCGTGGCTCTGTGTGCAGAGCCACTGTATTCTTAGCGTGGCTCTGTGTGCAGAGCCACTGTGCTGGCCCAAGACCTGGTGTGTGTGAGCAGCAGGATGATGTGAAATGTTTGCCCATGTGCAGCCAGCCCTGCCTTCAGCACAGGGAGGTGCTCCCCTGGGGAAAAACATCTCTCAGTGTGGGGTCGCCGATGAGGAGGGGGACACAGGGTCTTATTTGCTCTGGGCTGGAGGAGGAGAGGAGCCCTGCAGTGTGGCAGTGGGAGAAGGTCGCTGGTGCCCTCTGGTGTGACATTGCTGCGGCACAGGAGGAGGAGACTGGAGCAACCTGTTCTCTTGGGCTTGATGTTCTTTTGAGGCATGGGAAGACATTTTCATCAGGAAAGCTTTATTGGGAACCTCTGAGAAGGTGGCACACAGACATCCCAATCTGAAAGTGTGAGCTTCAAGAGAAGAAGCTCAAGCTGTGCCTAAGTAGAGAGCAGAAGTGTCAGGGTTGTCCCTTCATACCTCATCATTTGGGGCTAGGAGTTCTAATTTGTACATACAGCATCTCTCCACTCTTTTGCAGACAATTTTTAGAGTCATCTTGTAACAGTGGTGTTAAGGACTATTTGCTGGATGAAGAGATGTGACATTAACTCTGGATTTGATGTAAAACTTGATAACAAGTTTGTCTTTTGTTAGAGTTTTTAAACCACAGAAATGACAGTGTATTTACCAGTGACTTGGTAAAGTGCTCAGGCAGTGTCTCTGCCTTTCACTCAATAGGCAGTAATTTTCCCAATTGGAAATCTTGTCAGAGGATTCCACAGAACTGGGATTTCTTTTTCAGCTCGTGTTTTCTGTACCATCTGACCTTACAGTGCAGTGAGGGTGGTGCACTGCTGCAAGCATGGTCTGCCCTTTCAGAAGCTGCAGCTGTGGGTTATAACTACCAAGGACATGTGGGAAAATAGGAGTATTGCCCTGTAGTCCTTGTGCCTCACTGATCACCAGAGGTTATGGCCCATTCCCCACGTTAGGGTTGCTCTGATGTGTAGAAACTCCACAGCTAAGAGTGTGTGGAGGTCTCTTGCTCTGCAGCCTCTGCAGCTGGTGGAAATGCAGCATTCCATGAGGTCTCCTGTGTGCAGCTCTGGTCTAGTTACTTCTGAAACTGGTGGGCATAGGTTTGGGTTCAGACACCTCCATGTGCTCTAAACTATGTACTTCTCTGTTTGTTTTACAGTTCTCCACCTATTTTCCTGGATACTTTGATGGACAGTATTGGCTTTGGTGGGTCTTACTTGTACTAGGTGAGTGTTGGTAGGGAAGATGCTTAAACACTCTGTGAGTGCTGTTAAGGTTTTTGTGGGCACAGCTGAAATTTAACCCTCGTGCTGCTCCTCTTACTGAATGCCTTCTGGCTTTAAGGGTACATGGAAACACGTTGCCATGTCTTGGTGGCAACATCCTGATGATCACAAGAACTGTTGGGAGCAGTTCTTGTCTCACAGTAACTGATGACGGATCTGTTCTTACATCTTAAATGGAAGAGTGGGGTGTTGTCTTCCTGGTTTGCTTTTCTGTTTCTCCTTTGGGAGTGACTGGATCTCATCTGGAGTCAAAAGTTTTGTGGTTGCTTAAGGAAAATTTGGGTTTGAAGTTGCCTGAAATGGAAGGATTAGGTGTCATTGCTACCAAAAATGGTTATTGTATTAGTGTCTGAGGTATCTCTGTGCTAGGAACAGGGAACTCACCTGCTCCTTCCCTCACTGGAGAAGCAACACTTGTGCTAACTGGACAAATGTGTCTCTTCCCTCCAGGTTTTCTGCTGTTCCTCAGAGGATTTATTAACTACGCAAAGGTTAGGAAGATGCCAGATACATTTTCCACCCTCCCCAGAACCAGAGTTCTCTTTATTTACTGAAGGTAAACTTTCTGCTCTCCTGAATTTCTTCTGGTTTGGCTTTATCTCTGCTTAGTGACTCTTTTAGGCTACATGACTCTTTGCTTGGGTATTTTTAGACCACAAGGCAGCAAGGAACAGTTGTTTCTGGGTATCCCATGCACAGCTCCTGTGTCTGCACAGCCCAAGCTGACCCTGTGTGGAGCAGAGGAATAACTGACATTTCGCCCTGAGTTTTTGCTCGGAGGAATTGTATGTTCGCTTGGTTCCATGACTAGATGTTGCAAGAACAAAATCTCTGCCCCTTGGTGTTGCACTGTGTTTGGGAAGTGTCTTCCAGAGTCAATCACGTGCCTGAAGCACGTGGTGTGTCCCAAACACGAACAGAGAGCACAAAATACTTTAGAGGCTTGTGCCAGTGCCTTTGGCTTTGGGCCCAGGAAGAGCAGTTTGCCTGAGTGTGCATGCTGTGAGGATTTGCTGCCAGGTTCCTGAAGAAATGACACTGCTGCACACCTCTGCTCTCCAGCCCCCCTCCCACGCTCCTGCCCCAGCATCTGGCACAGACCTGGATGCCTGCAGGTCTCCTGCTCCAGTGCTGAGCCTCAGCCCTGCTGCCTTAATGGGCCTTTCAAGGGGGAGGCTTCAGGAGCTGAGCCCTTGTAGCATAATTTCCTGCTCACAGCAGATAATGGCCTGGCATTAACTGTCCCTCCCCGAGGGGAAGGAAGTCCTGGAATAAGCTGCTTCCCAGCTGGGGAATGCAACATGATGCTCCCTTTAGAAACACCATAATAACACTACATTTCCCCCAGACAGAAGCAATTGCAGCTGGGACAGGCAGAGAAACCAACCCAACCCCGGATTTAAATTGGGGGTCATTAGATTGTTCAGAGTTTAACACTAAGCCTTGATTTTCCACTTTGCTTTTATTAGAAACTGCAAATTGCCTAAGATTCTGCCTCATTTCTGGTCTGTAAGGAGAACCTGCAGCACAGAACAGCCTTTGTGTAGTGCTTTCCTCTGGTGATAGTGTGTAAAAATAGTTCAGTCGATTGATTTCTGTGTTTCAGTTCTCTTAACAAAGTTCTGGTTTGTGACCTCCTCCAGGGTCTGTGATATCCTCTCCTGCTCCTGCTGAGTCACCCGAGGGTTTCTCTCTCCCAGAGTATGGGCAGTAGTGTGAGCCTTTAAAACCAGCTTTAAAATCAGCTTTAGCACCTGTAGTTTGTTCTCACTGAAGCATTTTTTAAACTTCTGCTTCTTAACTGCGGCTGATTTTTTTCATTCATTAAAGGGTCTGTGTGGTTTCTTGTTGCACAGACTTTTCCTGTGTTTGGAATTGGAAATTGCAGTTTTAGAGACTTCATTCCTTGCTTGTGAGGATGGAGGTGTCGAGTGTTTAAATTCTGGTTTATGTGGCATTTTAGAGCTTTCCCAAAGCACTTTTCTCTGTTAGATGTCCAGAATAATTCATAAATATTATAGCTTTGACACTTCCCCTGAAAATGAATCTTAAATCCTAAATTCCAAGTGAGGAAACTCCAAGAGACTTGGATGGTTGTTAAGATGAGGTTTCCTCTGCAGGGCACAGTGAATGATCATTTTCTGTTCAGAGCAGGGATCATTCTCAGAGAATTAAGAGGGGAATAATTAGTGCAAATCATAAAGTACAGCCTGAATGAATCCAGTGAAAAATTGGTGTTTGCTATTCCACCTGCACATGCAGTAATGGACATGATCCTGGTGGAATCCTGTCAAATGTGCCCAAGCTGCTGAGCCTTTTGCTGAAGTGCTGAGGTACTTCATAAGCCCCTGGACATCCTGTGCTCTGTGTGAACGACATCCTCCTGCTGTCCAAAATAACCCTCTGACCACAGCTTGGTGTTCAATATCCTTCTCTGACAGATGTTTTCTGGCAAATGTCTTCCTGCATTAGTGAATTCCCCCCGAGAAGCAGCAGGACACCTGCAGGAAGTGAATCAAGGCTCTGGAGCAGAAGAAAAAGTAATCACCTGCTTTAAAATAAATAAATAAAAGTACTGTTGAAAAAAAAAAAAAGACAATAGGAGAAGCATTTCTTTCTATTTGTTTTTAGGTGTAAACTTTGACTAATTAACGCAGAGTTCTGTAATTGTTGAATCATTAGTGGCTAATGTTTGAACAGCTATTGCAGTGGAGTCTGTGCCGTGCTAATAAAGCCTTACAGCGATAGTTTGTCGTGGTTTGGGTAGCATGAGCCCTGGCCCTGGGGCCAGCAGGGGCCAGGCTTGCTTTGTTTGCTCCTCCAGCCTGGGAGCTGCCTAGGCTCTGGCTGTCCTGTGCAGCCCGTGTGTGACACGTCCTGTACATGTGTGA
>NW_008654931.1:0-236 GCF_000695815.1 Acanthisitta chloris
TTTTTTTTGGGGTGGGCACCAAGCAACATTTTTTGGGGTGAAATCAGCACATTTTGAGGCATCTAAGAACATTTAGGGAGGGAAATCTACTCAGTCTTGGGGTACCTAGGAGGATTTTGGGGTGAAACTAGTGGATTTGGGGACTCCTAGAAGGGATTTTTGGGGGGGATTGAGGCTATTTTGGGGCTACTTGAGGCAATTTTGGGGCTACTTGAAGCAATTTTGGGGCTACTTGA
>NW_008654931.1:1344-1589 GCF_000695815.1 Acanthisitta chloris
GTGACACCTAAGAGGATTTTGGGGACACCTAAGAGGATTTTGGGGACACTAGTGGGATTTTTGGGGGTGTCCACACCCTTACCGGGTCACCCTTGGTCTTGGGCCGCTGGACAGAGACAAGAGACAGTGAGGGACGTTGGGGGACATCAAAGGGACATTGGGGGACATTGGGTGGACATTGGGTGGACATTGGGTGGACATTGGGGGACACCAAGTGGACATTGGGGGGCAGTGGGGGAGCGTGG
>NW_008654932.1:0-327 GCF_000695815.1 Acanthisitta chloris
GCGGGTGGTGGGGTGCCGAACTGGGCCGGGGGGCTGTCCACCCTCGCGGCTCTTTCCTCCCCTCCCTTGCCTGGAGGGCTCGGGGGCCTCCGCGTTGTCCCCACTGTGGCGCGTAGGTTTGGTGATGTGGGATGGGAGGTATTTGCGCCTTGGAAAGTATCTGAGCCCCTCGTCCGAGCGCTCGGCTGTCCGTACTCCTCTGACACTTTAATCTCCGTTGTGTATATTAAGAGCTGAAAATATTTAGCGGTGAAAATTGCTTCCGATGGAAAGTGGGGCGCGGAGCTGTCTCCAGCGCAGAGTATAGCATTTCCCATCGGCTGGGGG
>NW_008654932.1:435-1091 GCF_000695815.1 Acanthisitta chloris
AAACAGTGCCGATGATCGCAGGGTAACCCGCGGTGGGACAAGCGCTCCACATGCCGAGAGGGGAGTTGGCCATGCCCTTCCCTAGCCAGATAAACTTTTTGCATCCAGTATCTGGGAGACCTTTGCTTAATTCAGCGCAGATCCCGAGCCAACCCAACACCAGCACCACCGGAGTAGAACATGTCTCTTTCCTTCCTTCTCTGTGCAGCATTTGATGTTTGGGGGATAACGCGCAGAGCCGCTCGGATCTCTCGGTCACCTTCCATTCCCACCTTTCGCATTCCCCTTCGGCCGGGACCGCGAGCGGGAGCACTGTGTATCACCCAACACGTTGTTTCTGAAGTTACAATTTCACAGTTTAACAGGCCGTCTGCCAATAAGTTTTAGGACAGCAGTATGGCAATCTGCGGGAGCGGACAGCACGATGGTTAAGACGGGGTGGCTGAAAAGCATGTCGAGGGAATGTCCCTGTTTCTAAGCAGAAGTAGCTCGGGCTCAGACCCCCTCTCTGCCCTTGGGAAGTTGTTCCCAGATGCATTAGTTATAAACAATCCCTCTCTCAGGCATCGCCGTGTAGCATCGCCCTACGTTGAGCCCGGAAGGCTCAACACTGGCGGCGTCCCCAGCACAGCGGCGGCTCCGCTGCGCTCCCCGGG
>NW_008654933.1:0-299 GCF_000695815.1 Acanthisitta chloris
GATTGGGATGGGATGGACTGGGATGGGTGGGACGGACTGGAACGTGATGTGATGTGATGGATTGGGATGTGATGTGTTGGATTGGGATGGGGTGTGATGGATTGGGATTGGGATGGAATGGACTGAGATGGACTGGGATGGGATGTGATGTGATGGATTGGGATGGGATGGGATGGACTGGGATGGGATGTGATGGACTGGTATGAGATGTGATGGATTGGGATGTGGTGTGATGGATTGGGATGGGATGTGATGGATTGGGATGTGATGTGATGGATTGGGATGGGATGGACGGGGTG
>NW_008654934.1:0-449 GCF_000695815.1 Acanthisitta chloris
CGCGGTCCCTTCCCTTGTCCCTGTCCCTGCAGTTCTCTCCGTGTCCCTTCCCTTGTCCCTATCCCTGTCCCCATCCCGTCCCCAAGTCCCTGTCCCTATCCCTGTCCCCATCCCTGCAGTTCTCTCCCTGTCCCTTCCCTTGTCCCTATCGCTGTTCCCATCCCTGCTGTTCTCTCCCTGTCCCCATCCCCATCCCTGCCGCGATCTCCCTTGTCCCTGCCGCATCCTGCATCCCTCTGCCCGCATTCCCTGCCCGCATCCCTCTGCTCGCATCCCTCTGCCCGCATCCCTCTGCTCGCATCCCTCTGCCCGCATCCCTCTGCTCTCTCCCCGCCTCCCTCTTCCCGCATCCCGCATCCCTCTGCCCGCATCCCGCATCCCTCTGCCTGCATCCTGCATCCCTCTTCCCGCATCCTCTTCCCGCATTCCCGCATTCCCCGCCCGGCGCG
>NW_008654935.1:0-1948 GCF_000695815.1 Acanthisitta chloris
AGGGAAGGCCCGGCATGGGAATGCGGAGGGGCCCTCAGGAACCGCTCCGCCGCGCAATCGCCGAGCCCTGACGGCACTCGCGTGCCAGAGGTCTAAAGGCTGTGGGCGCCCGGCAGGGCTCTAAATCAAGCTCAGTGTAACATTACGGCGGCGTTTTGCTAGGGAAGCCTTTAGCCCGGCTACTAACTCCATCTCCTCTTGTCTGCGAGGGTCTCCCCGTCCCCGTGAGCCTGAACTCGGCAGAAACCCACTGACCCCTCTGCTCCCTGTCAGCCATTCCTTCCCAGCGAGGCTCTGCTGCACTTACAATTAGCCACTAATACAGAACCCTAAGGAAAGGATGCCATTCCGCTCCTGTGTGGACTATGGAGTATGTGATGTGCACATTCAGCCAAGCCAACTTGGGTCTCTTACCGTTCCCTAAGCAAACAAAGCTACCACAACTTGGAAGGCTGATTTTATGCTCAAGCCAGAATGCTGCACAAAACTGACTTCAATTCCAGTCGTTCACAGCAGCCTCATCTTCTAACGCATCTGGTGGGACACACTGAGCCACTACAGCTGATGTGCCACTTTCAGGCAGGAAGTGTTCCCAGTTCCCAGCACTTTAAACCCAGAAAGCACAGTGCCCAGTCTTACCACTTCCTGCAATTCGATCTCCTCCCAGAAAGATGGGATTTTGGGATTAATTTTGGGACAGACCAAGAATTGATGCAGGCCAGTGAGCTAAAATAAACACTTTTTGGACTTACACTATGAATTCATTACTATATCAGTGGCATAACAACTACCCATTCGTTTACGACCTGCTAAATGTGCTTTGGCCTTTCAATGATACAAACATTTACTTAAAGTATTTGAAGGCTTAGAAATTCATGCCTGTCTCTTCCAAGTACTCCTCAAGAGCATATCCTGTCTTTAGCAAGCAGCAAAAGGGGCCATTCCTTTTGCCATGTAAAACAGCTTTCTATGAGTGGCTGAAATGGACTGCACTGCAAGCCAACTTAGAAACACAATGCAAACCCCCCAACCCTTACTGCTTGGGGCCCTTTCCCATCAAGTACCTGATGAAAACCTGTTGTGTTCAGGGGAACAACGCTACAAACACCCATCTTCCAGCCCTACAAACACCCATCTTCCAGCCCTTCTTCCCCTTTGCATGAGAGGCCATCTATAGACCGGAACCTGCAGAGCTCCACGATGATGGATGATCGCTTGGCTGCTTAAGTAGGAGGCAGATTTTAGTGCCAACGCTCACCCAGAGGGCAACAGGGAATGACACTGGGGAAAAAAACCTGTGCCTAAGCATAGCTGAAGCCCAGGAGAACACTTCTGTGTCACCTAGTGCACATCCTCATCCCCAGCAACAGCCACCTCCTAGCAACAAGTGGTACATCAGCTTCCAAGACGTGCTTTGCGTTTCCCTGGCAGCCACCCAGAAAATCAGTTTTCCTCTAAATAGAAGCTCCAGTTGTGACATTATAATTTGTTGTTACTTTAATAGAATCACGACCATGCCTTCCCAAACATCTCCAGCCACCTCACTGAGCATGGCTTTACAGGGAACCGGCCTTGGAGCTGGTGACCCAACTGCTGCTCTTATCCTTGCCAAGCCCAAGCCTATGCCTCGTTTTGGGAGGGGGCAGGGAGCAGGCTCCATGTAAAAATTATTTCAACGTGTTCTACTGCGTTTGAGCCCCCAGAGAATGCTCTCCTACGCAACCGGGTCCCTATCTAGCATTAGAACTATTACTATTTTTACGAGTTTACTCACGCTGTTGCTCGTACTCTGCCTCGTACCGTGGCCTACCGCGTGCCAGGCAGGCAGTGGGGGAGCAGCAGCGCTGTGCGCCCTGCGCTCCAGCACGGCGGTGCTCCAGAGAGCATGGCCGGCTGGAGCAAACAGCCCTCCCTCCCGCACCACACACTCCACAGCAGCCTGTGTGGG
>NW_008654936.1:0-509 GCF_000695815.1 Acanthisitta chloris
CTTTTTGTTATTAAACTTCATGATTAGTGTGAGTGACAAATTAAGTGAGTAAGAACAAAAATATCTACTATGTCTTGCCTAGAAAGATGCAGTTTTTAGTCTGAATGAAAAGCTGATGATCTTAAGTTTAAAGTAAATGACCTTACTGTCACAGCTTGTCAGGTAAGGGCAGAGTACGCTGAACACTGTGCACTGCAGAACTTTCAGCTGTCAATTATTTTCTCCTCGTCCTCCTCCTTTTATTCCTGGGCAAACTTAAAGAGTAATGACTCTGCCCTCAGTGCTGTGCTATGAAGATGAAATCACCCCAGTGCTGACCAGCAAAATGTATTTCACTCAGTACCCGACACTGCTTAGGTCTCAAAGAGAATGCTTTTTTTCCTTCTTAAATTGTAGGACTCCCCTTTTTTATTTCTGAAAGTGCAGTTTCAGTGCAGTCATATGTAGAAGGCATCTGAAATCTAGCAGCCTGCATTATAAGGTAGATGAACACTGCAGCACATGCTATT
>NW_008654937.1:0-360 GCF_000695815.1 Acanthisitta chloris
CGGACATCGCCCCAGCGCAGGCAGCCCCCGGCCGCTGCCGGATCTGAAGTCGCTGGGTGAGGGCGGCACTAAAGTTTCACCAGGTTTTGCTCTTGTTTGACAGAGATTTCAATAATAATGCTGGAGGATCCTCTGGCAGCAGGAACCCCGGGGGGGCTGAGCATCCGCTGGGGGGCTGCGGCATTTAAAACCAGGGGATTGGGAAGACTTGGCAAGAAAGAAAAAAACACTGCTGAATGAAATGCTAAATCGTGCTCCTGGGTTTGGTCTCCCCGGCTTTTTGCCCCCGTGGCATTAGCAGGCGACTGGGGAGGAGGTCACGCACTGTGCATCAAGGCAAGCGTGGGCCCATCGTCCCCT
>NW_008654937.1:412-2845 GCF_000695815.1 Acanthisitta chloris
GCAACTCCTGCATGAATCAAGTTAGCATTTCACAGCTATTTAACACCTGGTTACAGCTTCTGCAGCAGAACCGATGCTACTCCACGCTCTGCACCCGCTCTGCATGGCAGGATTTGCCCCTTCCCGCAGGCGGGGACCAGCCAGATTTGTTATTTCTACGTTCCAAGCGGGGATTTAAGGCAGGAGGTGTTTGCGTGACTTTGTCGGGGGTTCTCCTGGCCCTGCCCGGCGGGGTGAACCCCCAGCTCTCCCCCAGCTCTCCCCCAGCGCCGCCGCTCGCCCCGTCCAGCTGCCATTCCGGTCGGGTGGGAATCGACTCAAGTCCTTAAACCCCAAGAGTTAATCAAAGTGCTTTGAATATGTAAATGCTGAGTATTGTTTATCATTGCCTAGAGCTGATACAGCAGTTTTCCTGCTCAAAGCCCGTTCAGATGGGAGCTCATGAAAATTCACAACAGCCTCGCAAATAGGTGATGGGGATTATTACCCCCCGTCTTCCAAACAAGAAAGGGAGGAAGAGCCATGGAGCGATGCTGCCGGTGGCAGCGGGAATCGGCAATGGAGGACAGTGGTTGTCTGTCCCAATGGATGTAAATCAGCTCTTGCCTCAATTCCTCTGGCCAAACGTTTGTCCTGGGCTGCCCCAACTCCAGACAGTGTTGGTGATGCAGCCAGTGATGGCCCGGTGTGACACTCACTTAAATATATACAGTGCCTGTGCCGGGCAGGGAATTCCATGCAGGCAATACACAATTTTCCATTAAGTTCTTCTGCAAGACCTCCAGCAATGAGCATTCTGTCAATTAAAACAAGTATGCTTGATCAGGATCTGGGGGAGTCCTGAGGAGTGAGGAACACGGGAGCCTGCTGCCTGCAGAGGTGGATCACCAAGTCAGTCTGTCAGCCTTGGCAGGGCTCCCTAGGCACAGGCATCCCTGGCAGACAGGGGAATGCCAGGATGGAGGGAAGTCAGGGGCTCCCCCATCACTCAGCTCCTCCAGGTAAGGGCACTGCAGAGGGGACCGTGGAGCTGCAGACCCAGGCTCACTTCAAACCCATCCATACCACCAGGGTTCATCCCACAGTGCTTCCCACCAGGTTCCTGCAAGTCAACCCATTGATGCCAATGCCTGGAAGGATTTTTGCCCTCAACCCAAGTTGGGTGGCTCTGTGTGAGAGGAGATGCCCCAGTTTTGGGTTAGCCTTGCTCAGGGCAGCCAACCCTGGAAGTCCAGGGCAGCCTCTTGCCTCGTGAGCCATGCCTGCGGCAGAGCTGCCAACCTCAGGGGAGGCTGGGGGACAGCTGGGAGCAGGACGTGTCTCAGCCAGCCAAATTTAATCCTCCTACGTTAGCAAGGCTTAAAATAGGCTCCCTGCAGCATCGATGAGGGTGGTGGAGTTGGCCTACTCCAGCCCTCCCAAGTATTTTGGGGAAGCAGGGATGGCTGTATTGCAGACAAGCACAGCTGGGAGGAACTGCGCCGTGCTGCCAGGGTGTCCTTCACCAAAGCCATCCCAGGAATTAAACACACCTTGAGGCACCTTCAGCCCTCTAACCTCCCACTGCCTTGTCTTGGGGTGCCACCTCCTCCCCTGCCCTTCCTCCACAGCCCTCTCCCACTGTTTCTCATGGTCAGAGGGCTCATTTTTCCCTGCATTTCATTGAAATGATCTCTTTTGGTCAAGCCCAGCTCATGGTCCAGTCTCAATCTACCCTCCATCAGCTTCCCATCAGGAGATGCTGTCCTGAGAATTGGTTGGCCAGGATATGAACCCGTTTATGGCATTTCAGCAGTCCTTTGGGGCAGCTGCCACGGGGAAACAGCTCCTCTGTGGGTAGAAAGCCACGGAGGAGCCCTTGAAGCAAGGCAGGTGTGGTGACACACTCGAGGAGCTGAGCTGGCAGCTCAGGAGGCATGAATATATTACCCAGTGGTCATCTTGTAGAGGGACTCTCTCCCTGTCCCAAGTATGCTGGATGTCTCCTCAGTGCTGGCTGTCTTCCCAAGACAGAATCCAAGACCCTGGAATGCTGCAGGGCCAGTTCCAGCTATTGGCCATCATCCCACTGTGAGGGGCACCCAGGCTTCCCTGCCTTCCAAGGCAGCCAGAGATGCTCCTTGGGCAGAGCTGAGCTCTGTGGTCAGCAGCAAGCTGGCTGTGCTTTCTTCATGGGTGCTCCCTTGGGAATGGGGATCAGCATTCATGTGCCAGTGGAGGAGTCTGTCATTGGCCATCACCTTCTATCAGGGAAACAGGGCTGAGCAGGAGGGGAAGGATGAACAGGGGATGCATGTGGATACAATTAGTGACATGTCCCTCTCACCTAACCATGCACATCTCATCCCTGATGATCTCAACCCTGATGCACATCCCTGATGGTCTGGAAGAGATCTCCCACTGCAGCCCTGCAGAGCTGGAGCTCTGCCCCCC
>NW_008654937.1:2958-7281 GCF_000695815.1 Acanthisitta chloris
GGGCAGGGCAGGATGGTGGGTCCAGGAGAAAGGGCTTCTCCTGCACCTCACTCCCAGGACCCCACTTTGGGCTGGGGGGGTGCAGGGGCTTATTCTGTGTGTTGGTGGCTCCTGGAAACCAAGCTTTGGTGGGGCCTAGGTGCTAATGGGAGATTCCTGCTCCGATCCCAGCAGTGGCTTTGGCAGTCCCTGGTGAGGCTCAGTCACTGTGCTTCATCCAGCCCTACAGGCTCTGCCTCCCTCCTGCCCAGCTCCCTGGTGAACACTGGCTCTCTATCCCCTCCTGTCCAGAGGCAGAGGCTCCCCTCAGGCTCTGCACTCCCTGTCTCACCCTGCTTCTGCCTTCCCATGGCACCCAGGGCTTTAAAGAAGCCGTTTTCCCATTTCTCCTTCCTATGTGCAGCCTCTCCGTGGGCCCACGCACCAGCTGGGCCCCCCACCATGCTACTCCCACCGGCCCTGCTGTGCTGCCTGCTGCCTTCCTGCTTCACCTGGCAGGGCTGAGCCTTGAGCGGGAAGGCAGCAAGTGTGGAAAAGACAGAAGCCCTTTTTGTCTCCCTTTTTGATCCCTGCCAGGCTCCAGAGGTGCTGTTCACCTACTTGGTAGAGGCCTCCATGAGCTGCCCATCCTCCCCATGAACCATGCAGGACTGCCACTGCTGCAGGCATCCCCTCCAGGGAATCCACTGAGCTCCCCTGCCCTGGGCTTTCCCTTGGCAGGAAAGGGTGCAGGGTCAAATTCCCGTGTTCCTCTGAGCTTTGCTGTGCTACCTGAACTGGCTGAGCAATGAGCTGGGAGCATCACAGGGTTGCACCCAGCTGGAAGATACTCCGGTGTTTGCTACTTTGCTTTTTCCTCCATGTCCCTGAAGGGTTCCTAATAAAGCCCTTGATTGTGTTCCTGTGTGGAGGAAGTGCTTGATCCCCGAGCAGCAGTGGCACAGCCATTGCTTGAGCTGGAGGACATGGCCAGCAGGAGCCAGGCTGAGCACCACCAAGGATCTGCTTCTCACCAACTGCCCACCCTTGGTGGTGTCCGTTCATCCATCTTTACTCCAGAGCTTTGTCCCAGCCCCAGGGAGCTCTCACAGCTCCATGTATTTCTCATGGATCTGATGGCTGTTGTCAGGTGGCGAGGAGGAAGAGGAATCTGCAGGAGCTGGTGAGGGAAGTTAAGGGATGCAGAAATTCCCTGAACCATGGATAAAAGGGAAAGGGCAAGGGTTTCACCCTAGCAGTGAAAAAACAGGGACAATGAGGGGCACTAGCACATTGATAATGGGACCCCGGGATGGTGGACATTCCCAATTGTGCTCAGAAACCCACTGTGACATGACAGTTGCCCCAGGGCAATGCCAGGACACCAACATCCTCAGGAGGACATCATCTGGTCTTGGGTACCAGTGGCAGCCACTCAGCTGGAGGCACACATGGAGCTCTCAGGGTGCTTTGGGGCCACCTGGACATCCATGGCATGAGGAAAAAGGAGAATTTAGCCAGGATTTTCAAGGAGGGCATGGGCCATCCTTGTCAGTGACCTGGATAAATGCGAAATGGGAAGGATAACAGTGAGGCGCTGAGTGACCAAGGTAGGGAGGAGAGTGGTGTGGCTTATGCTTGGCCAAAAACATGAAGTAGGACTTGTCCAATCCCAAGGAAATCACGTTCTGCCGGAGCCACAGTGTGGGTTGGTAGCAGGAAGGCTGCTGCCAGGACAGGCTTCCGCAAGACTTCCTCTCTCATGGCCCTTCGTTAGGGAATTAGGACGTAACGAGACGAATGCAGCGGAGAGGAAACGAGCGCCCAGGGAGCCGCCGCTGGGGGAGTTTCGGGGGCTCTGCCCTGGCCCCATTTGCTCTCATTAGGGAGGTGGAAGGAAGCACAGGCAGACGCTGGCAGGGGATCCATGGTTTGGGGACAGCGTGACTGCACGGATGCCTGGAGCAGCCCGGAGGGTGCCCAGCCAAGGAGTGGCCAAGGCACCCCACAGGCCATGCCAACCCTAAGCAGGGAGTGGCTGAGCCACGAGGCTGATGGTGGGGAAAGGAAGTGAGCATGGAGCTGGGGAGCAGTAGGAGTGAGGACAGCAGGCAGCAGCACTTGGGGGTGCAGGCTCCACATCATCACCACGGAGGGCTGAGCACAGAGGTGATGGGCTTGGCACAGGGCATCAGGCAGGTCCTGACAGCTGAACCTGGGTGAGGCCATCTCCAGCCTTGGTGCAAGCAGGGCTCCAGCACCCATCCAGGCCATGGGCATGCTTAGGAGTGTGAGGCTGAGCCCCAAGGGAGTGGGCTCAAGAATGTGTATCCACAGAGCTTCAGCCTATGTGGGTGGATGCGCTGGAGCCCATGGGGGTGGATGGGATGGAGCCACGTGGGTGGATGGGATGGAGCCATGTGGGTGTGTGTGCTGGAACCCATGGGGATGGATGCACTAGAGCCATGTGGGTGGATGTGTTGGATCCCATAGGGATGGATGTGCTGGAGCTGTGTGGGTGGACGGACTGGAGCCCATGTGGGATTCTCGGAGCTCCCGCCTAGCCCTGGAGTCATGTTCCCACCCCAGTCAGCTGGAAGGGAGGCTGCAGGATGTTGCTCTATCCACCCCTCCCTAGGACAGCTTGGCCTTTGCCCTTCTGCTCTCCAGCCTGGATGCACCCCCAGCTGCATGCCAGCTCCAGCTCCAGCATGCTGGCAACCAGCAGGCTACGGTGCCGGAATAGCCCCAACATATCTCCCTGGGAGTCTCTGGGCCCACTGCCCCCCTTGTCCCAGGATCAGGGAGGCTGAACCCCCCATGACATCCCTCCAGCCCTATCTCCAGGCCCTGATGGCCTTTCCAAGCCAAGCAAAGGGAAACACCTGTCCTCCAAACTCATCTCCTCGTGTCCTCCCTGCGCAGGGGCAGGATGGGCAGCAGGGACGGCGCTTCCAGTCCCTCGCTATTTTTAATTGCTCTTTCCCAGAAAGTCTCGTGCAGGCTCTGAAAGCTGCTTCCAGCTGGGAGTTTGGAAAGCTGGTTCCAGTTAGGCGCCCGGCGCTCGCTGCGCTCTGTGCTGTTATTTTTAGAAGGGCTGAAGGCGACAGCCCCACTCCTGGGGCTGCTGCTCAGCTCTGGCCACAGCTCCTGGTCGCCAGCACCTCACCGGACCCTCAGCCAGGGATGTCTTGGCAGCGTGATTTTACAACTGCCCTTTTTCTCTGGCGCTTTTTTGGCAGGGAGGGACTTTCATCTCCCCACATCAAGCTGTGCAGCCAGGAAGACTAAAGGCAGAGGATGTGAGCAGTGGTCATCCCTGAAGGGCCGAGGGACAGAGCAGTGGCTTCTGGTTTTAATTAAAAACCATCCGCTGGCAAAGTTTGAAGGCGTGAGCGGTGCCTGGGCCAGGACAAGATCAGCAGGGAATGGCTCCAGGGGAACAACCAGCACTGGGGCTGGGGCTGCCCCCAGTACTGACAGGGCCTCCTGCCTCATGCTTGGGCTCTGCCCTATGCCTGGGTTCTGCCTTCACCCCTTCCCCTGCTCCCTCCTGCCTTATTCCTTCTCCCCAGGGCCCTCCTGACATCGCCTGGTCACTCCATTGACGGTCGTGATACTTTGGAGATCTCCCCATACTCAGCCTTGCTGAGGTGCTCCTGGGTTGCCCAGTTTGGGAGGCAGAGGGCTGGGAGTGTCCCCCAGAGCAGGGCACCCCAGCGGACTCCCAGCCCCTTGCCATAGTCCCCAGACCTTTGCCATGGGCCCTGTACCCTTACTGTGACCCCCATCCCTCTGCCATGGGGCTCATCCCATCACTGTGGCACCCAGTCCACTTACACAGGGTTCATCCCATCACTGTGACACCCCAACCCTCTTCTGTGGGGCTCCCATTAATGTGATCCCCAACTGTCTTCCATGGGGCTAATCCGATCACTGTGACCCCCAGCCTGGTTCCATGGGCTCACCCACTGCTACAACCCTCAGTCCTCTTCCATGCAGCTCACCCTGTTTCCATGACCCCCAACCCTCTTCCATGAGGTTCATCCCATTACTGTGATCTCCCTCAACTCTCTTCCATGAGGCTCATCCCATTGCCATGACCTGCAACCTCCTTCTTTAGGGCTCACCCCACTGCTGCAACTCCCATCCCTCCTCTGTGGGGTTCATCCCACCACTGTGATCCCAAACCCTCTTCCATGAGGTTCATCCCATCAACTGCGACCCCAAACCCTCTTCTGTGGGGTTCATCCCATCAACTGCGACCTCAAACCCTCTTCCGTGGGGTTCATCCCATCGCTGCAACCCTCAACACTCTTCTGTAGGGCTCACCCTACTGCCACA
>NW_008654938.1:0-442 GCF_000695815.1 Acanthisitta chloris
GCGTCAGGGCACCGACCTTCCATCCCCACACCACAGGGACAGTGTCCTTCCCACCCCATTCCACGGGGAACCTTCCCTCCCCACGCCACGGGGACAGTGCCCTTCCCTCCCCACACCACGGGGACAGTGTCCTTCCCACCCCATTCCACGGGGAACCTTCCCTCCCCACACCACGGGGACAGTGTCCTTCCCTCCCCACACCATGGGGACAGTGTCCTTCCCTCCCCGTGGCTGGACATCCCCACGGAACGTTAGGGGCCATACCTTGGACAATCAGTGTGACCTCAGACTTGGCGATTTGCCCTGTGTCCCCAACCACCTCACAGATGTACTTCCCATTGTCCTCTCGTGTCACCGACTCGAAGTGGATGGAGGTGGGAGAGAACCGCACGCGGTTCCGGTACGGCTCTGCCGGGGACACGGACAGGGATGGACACGGGGA
>NW_008654939.1:0-831 GCF_000695815.1 Acanthisitta chloris
CTGGCTGAGGTTAAACCACAACAGTACTTATATCTTTGTGTGTCAGGCAGAGGTTTTTCTTTCCTTCCCCCTGTGTAACCGTGTGTATACATAAGCAATAATAATTATGAGTTTGTTTCAAAGGCAAAAGAGTGACAACAGAGGGGAGAGGAGTGCTGCTCCCCTTGTTGTGCACCCAGGCTAGACGAAGGAGCCTTGGAACACCTTATGGGATAAGTTAGAAACCTGCACTAGGGTTAGACTTGAATCATGGACTGTGATTGATCCCAGGGAGCTGTTAGACCCCAGACCATGAAGAAACAACAGTTAGACCATGCAGGTCGGATGGCAGGAGCTTATATTTTTGCATATAAAACAGTCGGGGGAAAAGTAGATGAGTTAACCAAAAGGGTGCAAGCTTAAGAACAGAAATTACAGGAGGCAAAGGCAGCAGCCATCCTACAGCAACAGGCCTTGATAGCAGCTACGGAGATGTGAAGCAAGTGGGAGGAAAAATGTGTGGTAATGGGCAAGAAATGTGCTGTATGGGCAGCATGGGAACATTGAGACCACCCATGTAAGGGGAAAGAAACTGGTCCAAGGGTCCATGTGGGGGTAGCAAACCCTGACTGGTATCCTGGGGTTGTGGCCAAGCCCCGGAAGCCCAAGTCCATGTAACATGTTGTGGCCCATGCCCAAACACCCGCCATAGAGGTGATGATGAGGAAGGACGCCGAAGTAACAACGCCCAGAGAAGACTGATGATCACCCTTAGGCTCTGCACGCATGTGTAAAGCAACCAAAATGACGTAACCCAAGGCATGCTGATGCCCCAGAAATTTGGACCTGCCT
>NW_008654940.1:0-453 GCF_000695815.1 Acanthisitta chloris
TGATGGCCATGGCAGTGGCACCGCGTGGGTGTGAAGCTGTGTTTCAGCTCCAGATCTGGTGGTTTCGGGGTCATGGCCCAGGGTGTGTGTGGGGGTGTGTGGGTATTTTTGGTGGTGGTTTCCGAAGAACTGCCAGGTGGGAGCCGGTGGTGTCCAGCCCAGCTCGGTCTCAGGGTCCCCCACAGTGCTGAGAGAGTACAGGACTCCAACCCCCTCTGCCAGGTTGGATCTGGGGGGGTTGCTTGGGGTGCCAGGATCTCTTGGAGGTCTCCCAGAGCAGCTAGGTGAGGTGGGACATGGAGCGAGGGTCTGTAGGGAGCAGAGGGGCTCCTGGCTCCCCCTCCCGTGGGCAGGTCTGCCTGGGCACTAGGCACAGCCGGAGTGGCGCCAGGCTCACCCTGGCTGTCCCTCCCACCTGGAAACCAGGCACATGCCATACGGGGGGGGGCTGCC
>NW_008654940.1:494-1137 GCF_000695815.1 Acanthisitta chloris
GGACGTGGCGTGTTCCCTGTCACCGTGAGGGCAGCCTGGTGTCACCACTGGGTCTGGGGGACACGGCATGGGGGTCACCGTCAGCATAGAGGGTGGAGTGGGCACTAGTGTGGGAGGCACATTTGTGTGTGCGCTGAGCCTGTGTCGGGGATCTGCTGGGTGACATGGGAGTGGCAGGAGTCACAGTGCTGGTCTGTGGGGGAGTTGCTGTGGTATCCCACAGGGGAGCAGGCAGGTGAGCACTGGCTACCCTAGGGGTCCCCCACTCTCAGTCCCATTCCCTCTCATGGGATTTTGTGTGGGTGCTGTGGACATAGTTGTCCTGGTGTGGATGTGGTTGTCCCAGCATGAGCAGCATTCCTAGAATGTGGTTGTCTTAGAGTAGACATGGGTGTCTTAGTGTCAATGGTCTGCTTGGGATGTGATTGTCCTGGTGCGGATGAGCTGCCCAGGACGTGGCTGTCCTGCCTGGTGTGGATGTGGTTGTCCCGGTGTGGACAGCCTGCTGGGACATGGGGGTGTCCCGGTGTGGATGAGCTACCCAAGACATGGATGTCTTGGCATGGACATGTGTCCTGGTGTGAATATGTGCGTCCCAGTGTGGACGTGTTGCCTGGGATGCAGGTGCATTGTTGACCATCTT
>NW_008654941.1:0-235 GCF_000695815.1 Acanthisitta chloris
TTACTGATGGAGCTGTTATGATGGAGCCATTATTGACGGAGCCACTGAATTAATGGAGCCATTACTGATGGAGCTACTGGACTGATGGAGTCATTGGATTGATGGGGCCATTATTGATGAAGGACCTATTTATGGAGCCACTGGATTGATGGAGCAATTACTGATGGAGCTGTTATGGTGGAGCCAATATTGATGAAGCCACTGGATTGATGGAGTCATTAATGATGGAGCTGGT
>NW_008654941.1:285-589 GCF_000695815.1 Acanthisitta chloris
GGAGGGAGCCAATATTGATGGCGCTACTAGATTGCTGGAGCAATTCCTGATGGAGCTGTGACGACGGAGCCGCTGGATTGATGGAGCCATTGCTGATGGGACCACTATGGATGGAGCACCCATCGCCTGGCCTGAGAGCTACTCTCCTTATCCCATCTCCCACGGACACCCCATCCCACCCCATTCCCGGGAAGTCAAGCCCGCGGAGCAGCACCGCTCAGCACACAGCGCGGGGCAACAGCGACTGACACACCCCCCGTGCACCTAGAGCCAGAGACTAGAGAACCACCGAGGCTGGATGAGA
>NW_008654942.1:0-1760 GCF_000695815.1 Acanthisitta chloris
CTCAGAGGGTGGGGGGTGGGTGACTCCAGTGCCACCCACAGCACCCATTGCCTCAGGTGAGCTCTGCCCCTCATTCCAGGCCCTGGCAGAGCCACGGATGCCACCTCCAACGCTGTCTATGAGGAGCTGGACTACACCGCGATGTCAGAGTACCAGGAGGTGCCCAGTCGCCCAAGTTGGTGCAGCCTCCCTCACCCCAGCTGTGCCCAGAGAGTGGGGCTCTGCCCCACAGCCCCAGCATAGCACTGGGTTCTGGAGGCACAGCAGCAGCTCATCCCTGTGGTCTGAGGGTCTCCAGCCACTGCTAATGCCCCATTTCCCCCCACTCCAGGTTCCCTGTCGGAGGGGTCGGTGAAGAAGCTGCCGTATTACACCGAGGACAGTGCGGAGGCGAGTGACACCGAGGCCGCCCCAGGTAGGGGCACGGGACAGGAAGGCAGCAGAGAGTGCTGGGGACAGGGGACACACCAGGTGCTGGGGAGCTGAGGGTACACATCCCCCTCATTAACATGCAGCAAAGCATCACCTTTCTCTACAGATTAATCCCAGCTTCAGCCCTGGCTGAGGGTTTGCAGCCCCAGGGATGCCCACCCCGGGTGGTGTGGCCACAGGGGGTGGCACAGCCAGACCCCTGCCATGCATATGGGGTCACTCCTCTTTACCCCCGTGCCAGACCCTCCTGCCTGGCCCAAGCACCAAACCAAGGATGACTATGACGATGTTGCTGCTCTACCGGAGGAGTCCTCTGCTCCCAGCTCTGGGGACATCTCTGAGGGGGTGGCATGGAGGAGCTGGGAATGTGTCCCACCCACAGGTAAGAGGAGTCACAGCCACCGTTCCCCCTGGAGAGCTACTCCAGGAGGGGCTCTGGCTGAGGTGGTGGGCTGGGATCCAGCAGCAGATCCATGTGGGCTGCAGCCAGACCCCAACTGGGGTCTGCCAGTGGGACATGGAGTTGCCCCCGTCAGGCACCCATCTTTGCTGTTCCCCAAGGTGAGAGCTGCCCCCCTCCAAGTCCCCCAGGAGCCACAAGACACCCCCCAGGACAGCCCTCAGGGCACACAGACTATGATGATGCTGGCACCAGCGCTCTGGGGACTTCACTGTGAAGATGCCTCAGCCACGATGCATCCCTGGGGGCATGTGTGCAGGGTGGTGGGGCTCTGTCCCCAGCAAGGGGTGGCCCTGGCCACTCAGGTCACCTCTCTCTGTCCAGAACAGCAGCACAGCAGCAAAACAGTGTCAGGATTTTCTTTTATTTCACTGTGTATTTCTCTTTTTTCCTATTAAACCCACAAACTGGCTGGAGACTCACTCCCAGGGCTGACATCTCGCTCTGGGGCTGGCACCTTGCTCCTGGGTAAATCAGTCATCCCTTGGACATGTGGGTCAGGACTTGGAACCACAGACTCATCCCTGGGCATGGCAGAATAAGGGGAAGAGCACAGGGGGATTCCTGTGATTGGCTCTGGGGTCTTTATTTGGCATCGACAAACACATATGGGGAAAATAGGAGAGGGACTCAAACTCCAGGCAGATGCAGCAGGACCTCCTCCCTGTGCCTCCACACCCTGGGGCAGGCTTAGACCCACTGGGCAGCACAGAGAGCTGGGCTGGGAAAGCTCTGGGTCTTGGAAAGGCCATTCCTAAAGGAGGGGAGCCCTCCTGAAGGAGGGGAACACCTTCCTGCCCCCTGGCAGGACCCCGCGGTGGCAGGGCAGCCGGGCCATGGCCCCTGCCTGTGGCACGTCGTGCTCCAG
>NW_008654942.1:1791-2080 GCF_000695815.1 Acanthisitta chloris
TGTCCGGAGAGCAGCCAGTTCCTGCAGCACATCCTGGCTTAACCCGTCTGTGCTCAGCCTTGAGACAGGAAGGAGGAAAAGAGGTGTTAAACCTTAAGAGGGTTCAACCACCTGTGATGGTGGTGTTCTCCTCCCTGTGCCACAGCATCTGAGCCCTGGCACGGGGATTGCAGGGATGGAAAGGGGCTATGCTAGGGTCCTCACCCCAGGGTCTGCAGCGGGCAGGCAGGATGCTGGAGCTGCTGGCAGAGCTGCAGGACACCCTCAGCTCCCAGCTCGTTGTCACTCA
>NW_008654942.1:2197-2456 GCF_000695815.1 Acanthisitta chloris
GAGACAGGGACTGAGAGGCTGAACCACCCAGCTGGTGAGCTGCTGAGTGTAATGGAGGGAGCTCTGGGTGGGAAGGAGGGAGCTCTGCCTGGCCCCACGGCCCCTTACCGCAGTGTCCGCAGTGGGCAAGCACGGTGCTGGAGCCCCTCACACAGCAGCTGCACACCAGTATCCCCCAGCCCCTCGCTGAAGGACAAATCCAGCTCTTCCAGGCACGGGCTGGTGCCTAGCACAGCGGCGAGGTCCTCGCAGCAGGCAC
>NW_008654942.1:2716-5653 GCF_000695815.1 Acanthisitta chloris
TCACCGCAGGACACGCAGGTGGCAGCCAGGACTCCGCAGCCCCTCGCAGAGCAGGTGCACACTGCCATCGCCCAGAGTGCTGTCCCCCAGCTCCAGCTGGGCCAGGCTGGGGTGTTCGGCCAGCAGCGCAGCCAGCTCGGCACAGCAGCTCTCCGACAGTCGGCACCACTGCAGCCTGCACGGAGGGACACAGAGAACGGGGGTCTTGACTCAGCTGTCCCTGCTGCTCACCCACCCACCCAAAACGAGGGATCGCTCCCTCCCACAGCCTCACCCCAGCCATGGGCAGGGCTCAGGCCAGCACTCCCACCCCATCCCGGCCACGGTTTCGGCTCATCCCTTACCGGAGCACCCGGAGGTCACTGCCCGAGTGCAGCAGTGCCTGGCAGAGTGGGTGGATGGGCGAGTGCAGCTCCTCTCGCCGCCGCTCAGTGAGGGAACCAGGATGTCCTCCAGCTCCCGAGGCTCCTGAGCTGCAGGGGACAGAGCTTTAGGGGCACGGGAAACGCTCACTGGTGCCATGAGCTCCCAGCTTCAACACAGGCACACAAACTCCCCTGAGCAGAGCGTGCCTCCAGCTCAGGGGAGTGCTGCTTGGGAGGGGCCTCCATGGCTTTGCAGATGTGAAGGAGCATGACCCTTACTTCTGGAGAAACCTGGGGCAACTTAAGTCACAGGGTGCACTTAACATTCTGAATCTCCCCTTTGCATGGGAGAAGGGAGATGTGAAGCCAGAGCAACACCTGGCCACAGGTGGGTCTAGTCAGGCTGGGGAAGTCAAGCCTGGATGCTCCATCTCCATCAATCCCACAACAGGCAGTGGACAGAGGAGCCTGCACGATCCTTATTCTCCCCAAGAAAATGTAAAATCCTCCAGTGAGGAACTAACCCCCCATGGAAAGGCCAAGCCCGTGTTTGGGTGGAAAGGAGCTGAAATATCTTTAAAACTATCCTTTGGGGTGGATAAATCTTTGAGATTTTGGGTCACTACAGCAAGGAGGGGCAGGACTTACCAAGGCACTGATGCATCCAGCTCTGCCCCATGATCCTGCCTGTGGAAGGAGCAGCCTCGGAGGGTGACACAGCCCAGCCCAGCCCACTGCCTGATGCAGAATGAAAGAGCCATTTGGTCATACAGGGTCAACTTGATGTCCTGCAAGTCCAGGTCAGTGAAAGGACCCAACGCACTTTGCACAAAGCTCTTCTCATTCATCTCAAACAAGAAGTGGAAAGTGTCCAACTCTGAAACCTTCAGTGCTTGGCCAGGGTAGGAGATGCCTCTGTGCTTCCGCTGAACCCACCTCAGCAGATCTTCCCTGGCTTGTGCTGAAATTCTGCACCCAATGGTTTTGTCCACATACTCTATGGGTTTTTGGCTTACCAGACCAAAGAGAAACTGCACTGTTATGTTCAAATCCTTCCTGGACTCACTGTAGCTTTCTAATAACTTATTTACATCCTTCTCAAGCCCTCCTGAGTCACTGACTATTTCCTCACTGTCCTCCAGAACATAAAACATCGCTGCAAAAAACTCCTGGAGGTGCAGGTGGGAGAAGCTGTAAATGTTCCCATGGTCTTCACCTTCCTTTGAGATCTTCTCATTGAGGAAGAGAGGGAGAAGGTCTGGCTGGTCCAAGCCACAGTCCTTGATTTCCTTCTCCTCAAAGAGGTCCTTGTGCTTCCAGATGCCATTGGCAGCCAAGGAGCAAAGCTGGTGTAGGAACTGCTGGAGGACCTGTGGGTTGTCCCTGTTCCTGCGCTTCAGTAACCAGGAGAGGTAAGACATGGTCATCCATGTGGTGGCTTTGGAGCACTCAAGGAGGTTTTTCTTCCTGCAAAGCTCTTGTTCAAGGATGGTGCAGACAGTCCAGCTCATGATGGGGATGAGGCACAAACTGTAGAGGACCTCATTGCCTCTAGCAAAGCTGAAGGCCATGTCACCTTTGTTGTTGTTCTCAAAATACCTGTGGAAATACTCCTCCCTCATGGCTGCTGAAAATCCCAGGATCTCAGCATAATGTTCACCCTCCAGGCACTGCCCCAGGCTTTGAAGAGCTGTTGGCCTCGTGGTGATGAGCAAGGAGGCCTTGGGGAGAACAGTCTTCTTCAACAAGCTCATCAGGGTGGTTTCCAGAGGCTTCACTTCCATGGGGTCAGAGCTCAGCTCAGCTTTGGGCTGAACCAAAGAAAATCCCAGGGCCTCAAAGCCATCAAAAATGAACAGGACCTTCTTCTGCTCATCCAAGATCTTCCCAGCTAGCACTCCCCAGTGAGGGCAGCACTGTGAAACCAGGTCTGCCACGCTGGCTTCCTTGGGAAGGGCAATGCCTTTACAGTCTATGCAGAAGACATAGTCAAACTGCGTGTGGAGGGTCCCTTCTCCCCACTCCACCATCACCTTCCTGACTGTCATTGTCTTCCCCATCCCTGGGGCCCCCACCAGCACCATGACCTGTGGTGTTTGCCCATCATCGTCCTGTTTAAACAGTGCCTGTGTGGTGGTGGTGACAGTGGCTGGTCCATTGCCGGTGTTGGCACATCCGTGGTTGGTTCCCACAGCTCTATGCTTGGCTCCATGCTTGCTCCAAGGCTTCCTGGTGATGGTCAGGGCAGTGTAGTGGCTGCTGATGGACGAGCTCTCCTCAGGACAGGAGTCCTCTTCTCTGTACCAGCGGAACTCCCGGACCACGTGCTCTCTGTATTTCTGCTTGTACTCTGTGCCAGCGAGAAGCAGAGTCAGTCCCAAGCCCCAATAAATTCCCAAGGACCTCCCAACCAACCCAGCCATGCTCCTGACACACCGGCAGACACTTATTTCAATGCTCAGGGCTTTCCTAAGTCTGACAGGGGCAATAAGGACATTGTGAGGATTTAGGGACTCTGGTAGTTTGGGGGGGTCCTTCTCCTGGGTGGCTGTCCTGGGTTGCAGTGTGGGGG
>NW_008654943.1:0-844 GCF_000695815.1 Acanthisitta chloris
CCTCGCCCATCACCCGGTAATTAGTGCTCCCGTTCCCCGCCCGGGCCGCCTTCCCTCGCCGGGGTCTCTCTCCAAAGCCGGGGCGATCGGTAACTATCTCCGTAGGGCTGATTATAATTCCTCCTCAATGGACCCGCAACAACTTTGTAAATATAGGAAACTGTTTATCCTGAAGATTAATAGGTATTTGTTGTAGGAATGACAAGGGGATAATATGAAGGATAATGGGATGTTACGTTACATACTTAAGATGGTTAATGGCTTCTTTTTGAATGCGGGCTCTGTTGAGGCTCGGCGCTCCCTGGCTCTGGTCATTCCTTTAGAAGAGGTGTCTATATACAACAACCTGCTTTTTGTTTTCATCCCGCAAGGAAAAAAAAATCGGTAACAGTGTGCGGAATATCTGGTACAAAGGATGTTTCTGTCACACGCAAGAATTTGTTATGGGAACAATTCTGTCGCTATGTAATTGCTCATTAGAGATCGTTTTGTTTCTCATTAAGGCGACATGAATAAGCGTCTAGTTGAAGGAGACAGCTGTAGAAATGTTCCACAGGAGACCTCTGGACACGATATGGCACCGCTTGCCAATTAGACATGTCAGTTTTAAGAGAAGAAAACAGTCTATGAAGGACACTAGAAAGATAGAGCGCAGCCTTTGCTTACCCCCACCCCCACTTTGGTGGGTTTGTTGTTTGGTTGTTTTGGTTTTTTTTTTACATTTCGTTTTGCCCAATGTCCACCCCAGGAACCGCGACGGCTCCTGCCGCCGGCCGGTTCACCCTACCTACTGCTCGCTGCCCATCCCGGGATCCCGGGGCCGGTCCCGGTGTCCTTGGGCCGG
>NW_008654944.1:0-352 GCF_000695815.1 Acanthisitta chloris
ATCCCCTGGCACGGGACCCTGTGCCCCTGTGCCCCCGTCCCGGGTTGGTTGGTGCTGAGCCCAAAGGTTTCATTGCTCTCCAGTCTTGACGTGACCTTCAATTATTTTCATTATTTATTAATTTATTGCTAATTATTTCCATTATTGGAAATGGTTTCCATTATTTCAATTATTTCCATTCTTGTAAATTATTTCCATCATTTGTCATTATTTTCATTATTGGAAATTATTTTCATTATTTGTCATTATTTTCATTATTCGTCATTATTTCCATTATGGGAAATTATTTCCATCATTTATAATTATTTCCATTATTTGTCATTACTTCCATAATTTATAATTATTTCCATTA
>NW_008654945.1:0-3896 GCF_000695815.1 Acanthisitta chloris
TTTGTTCTTAGAATCTTTATTAAATCCAGGAGTCAAGAGACATTAATATTCCAAAGAAGTAAATGGTAAATTCCCAACTGACAAGTCAGAAAAAAGGCATTTTATGTACTAGAGTGATACAACAATATAATCTAACTTTGAATGGTACAAGACTAGGGTTCTTTATAAGTATAAATGATAGTAGCAACAAGGTCTCAGTCTGGGCTGGTATTAAGCCCTTCTGTAGATGAAAGGATCATTCAGATTGTACCCATACCTATTTCTTGACCTACCCACAGAGACAAGTGTGACAGTGGAGCCTGCTAGTACAGTTCATAGAAGGAATATGAAATGCTTGTAGTTTTCAAGCTTACTTCATTTCATTTATTCTCTAAGCCATTAGGAAAGAAGAAATTTCTTCTTTCATCACCGGGTCTCATTCTGGGGCCATCTGGGTTGAAGTCGTAATGCAGTCTGTAGGGAAGTGAAATGTGTCAAGGCTAACCACATTTCAGGTTACCCTTCTTAGCAGATTTTGTCAGCTGTTATCAGAAAATATCTGTAAATAGGACATTTTTACGGTGAAATAAGGTTTTTTACACATATCTGTGTATTTACTATCTTTTCAGTCATCAAATGTCTTTAAACACTCAACATTATATCAAAAGCTCAGAGCATCTGAGTCCTCACTACTTTTTCCCTTTTGTGCAGAAAGCTGCTTTCACTCTACAAGAGGTGTATTGGATAACAATGACTGTAGGATTAAGATTACTTGCTGCTTCAAAGTTACTGGTGCCCTACTGTGTTACTAAGGGTCTGTTTCCAAAAGATTTGTTATTTAATCCTAAATTCCTGTAATGGCATACATGTCTCCGATTATTTAAAATCATATTTAGTGGTGCTGCAGAATACTTTCTTTGACAAGATGAAATGAGTTTATTCAATTATTTTCTCATTTAGTAAGGTCTGAATGCCATCTTAAGCATTAAACCACCTTGTCTTACACATTTTGATATTTCAGATATATTAGTTATTTTTCCTATGCACTATCCTTTCGTATTGCTGTCTTTTGGATGTCTGAGCCATTTCTCAAGAGTCATATATATCTAATACTGATATTTTTATATGAAAAGGTGTACACAGCCATAATGTTGAACTATGATCTTATCACTACAGTTATATTCAGACTCTCTCCTTGGTCTCAGAATCCATCAAATGTTTCTCTAAATCTTCCAAGAATCACAGACTGGTACTCAGCTGCAAGCCCACAGAAAATATTGGCATAATATCATCATCATCTCTTCTTAAATCATCTTTTATTTAGCTGGAAATGTCCTGCCTTTGTGGCAGCACTATGTCAGCTTAATTCACCAGCTGTAAATTATGACAGGAAAGGTTGCATATTCATTGGTATATTTTCCAACTGAAAAGTGCTAAGACTGTTTACAAATTGGAAACCAACATTTAAGCTAAAATCTCTTACTTGGCAACAAATATTTTAAGCATTTAAGTAGCACAATTTTAAGTCTTCCAATTTTAGGAAATGCCTGGCATATTTTTTACTGTTAATTTAGTCAAATAAAATTCATCGAAATCATGTCTACTTAAGCTTTTCTTTAATTTCATGTGAGAACGGAGAGATAGTGTTCCCTACAGAAATACTGCACTGTCCGAGATTGTTTTATTTTAAATATTTTTACTTTCAAAGTATTTTAGAAGTTTAGTTATTAATCTAATTACAAAGAAAGTCCATAGCAAATTTGTGTTAGCATTCTGATTACTTTAGTATGAATTAACTTTAGCAGTTAGTCAGCTGAAAAACACTTCAGTAAACTCACAGTGGACTTCATTGAAATGACTCATTCTATGTCTTTAATCCTGTTTGAAATTTTGTCAAATATGTATGTTTCAGGGGAATGTTTTAATCTCTACTTAATACATTTTTCAGTAGAGCTATGTTCTGGCAGTTCCACAAGTAACAGAGACTGTTCTAATACCTCCGATCCTCATTTCAGAAATTATGCCTAATACCTTTTAGCTAGGACTTCTGGAAACAGTTTACAGTTCCTAAAGACATTTACACAAGTTTTGTCTGGGATTAAGGGAAGAAATTAGCATGACTGCTACAAACCACAGGTGCTGGACTTTCATGACTAATGAGGTAATCACAGCTTTCTGATCACCCACTGTTATCTCTTAATTTTTTATCTCCTACAACTTACTATTATTTTATGAGATCTGTAGAGATTATATACAGATTTTAAAATCTGTTCCTTTGATTAAATTCGTTCTGAGCAAGTTTAGTGTGATACCAACCTTGTCGTAAATGTTTCTTTTTGTGGTTGATGTTCCATGCATTTCTAAAGAGAATTACCAAGAAAAAAAAAAAGGGGCCCCATAGTTATCTTTAGCCTGGGTATCTGGGGTCTTAGAATTACTATTAATCAGAAGTTATGGACCCAGCCATTCAGATGTAAGGTCCTTCTGGGTTTATCTCTAGAGCATAAATAATGAAAATCCCTTCATTATTTTTTAGCTAAAGTCACAAGAACGTTGTGTGTGTCCTCTATTGCACAGTAACTTATTCACTGAATTTGATAAATAAGGTGAGTAGTTCTATCTGCGCTTTGACCCTTTTAAACCAGCCCAAGTGAAAAAACTTTTTACTTGTATATTTTAGTGAGTCATGATGCAATATTATTCTGACTTTTTAGATAAGGTGTTCTAGAAAATGTGACTAATATGTGCAGTAGAATTTTCATTACACTTACAGTACACAATTATATAATGTTCTTCTTCCTAGTAAGTACTGCCATTATAAAAAAATAGAAGTATGTAATTTCCCTCAAAGACAAGATCAGTGTTCCTTTAACTTTCTACCTCGTCCCCCTTTCAATACAGTAGACTAAAACAGTCTATTGAAAAGATAAATTACTCTTGTTGGTTTATTTGGGGATACGGGATTCCCTTTCACTCTAAACTTTCTGTTCACCTCCTACAGAAAGCTTAATGCAAAACTGAAAGAGCCTTACTAGCTTAATCGGCTAAATAAACTACAACTTGAGCTGAACTGGACTTCAAGGATTAACAAGTTCTTGACCAGTTCACTAATTCTTACACTGTTTCTATTCACACAATTTCTTATGAGCATAATCAAACATTTCCATTTCTAAGGTTAGCATCTGCCAAGCAGGACATCTCTGACATAGATAGTCACTAATCCATTTTAAGGCTCTTAAAGTAAAACTTGGGTTAGATCATTACTTAAATCAGAGGGGTAGGTGCCTTTCTACATGAAAGTTCTTGTAGCTTCCCCATTCTCTTTTTTAATCTTTAAAGGTGTTTCTGACACTTTAGAACATTTACATCCTGCAAGGTTAATTCATCAACCCTACCTGTCTCAAGAAAATATCTTCCAGCAGACTGTAGTCCATTTTCACAGAATCACAGAATTGTTGGGGTTGAAAGGGACCTCTGGAGATCATGTAGTCCAAGCACACTGCTAAAGCAGGTTAATCTAGAGAAGGTGTGGAGGAACAGAGTTTATCTCATGTTTTGTATCAAACATTCTGATTGTGATGACAGGTTAGATGTGACTGGAGGAAAGGCCCCTGTGGAAACCGGGCAGTGCTGTTCTGTGCCAACTTCCTGCTTTACCTGGAGATTCCTGTTCAGCCCCTGCCAACACATCTGGCTCACTTCTTGGAGAAGGGTGCAAAGAGCTGCTATGCACATGTGAATAGAATGGCATGAAAAATTTAGTTTACATAAGAGGCTACACCAGGGTAACTATAAAAGCAAAGAGTTTAGGCCTTCTTGCTCCCTTTTTTTTCTCTCTCTTTCCTGTCTTTGTCTTTCATTCTCATGCTTAGCCCCAGCTCCAGAACATCCTGTGCTGGTTTGGGCTGAAGTGAACT
>NW_008654946.1:0-249 GCF_000695815.1 Acanthisitta chloris
GGACCAGGAGCAGCAGCCAGGGGCACCTTGCTGGCAGTAGCTCCTCCGGGTTTGCCCAGGGCTGGGGGGAGACGATAAATCCCAGGCAGTGTGCAGGGAGGGAGGCACAGGGATGGGACCACCCGCATGGCAGGGCAGCTGCAGCCCAGCACTGGGTTGGCAGGACATGGAGGCAGCTCAGCCACATCTGCCTGTGCCAGAGGGTTCTGGGGGTGTGATGGGGCAGCAGTGGTGGAAGCTGTGACCTTG
>NW_008654946.1:266-600 GCF_000695815.1 Acanthisitta chloris
GACGCCCAGGCCTGCTGGCAGGAGTGGCACCCACAGTCTCAGCCAGGTCTTCTGGAAAAGTGGGACACGGCCATGCCAAGCAGAGCCAGCTTGGCCCAGCAGTCCCCAGCTGTTCCTTGCAGGACAGGGACAGGAATGGGGATGGGGACACTGTGCTGCAGCCCACAGTCCCAACCGAGTGCTGTCCCCATGCAGGTGTTCAAGTGGACAGGCAGGAACAACTTCTTCGTGAAAGGGGATACAGACCTGCTGATGGTCGGTGGGGGCAGGTAGGAGCTCACCAGCACCTTCAGCTGCCCCAGAGGTGTCAGAGCCGTGATCTGAGCACAGGCTG
>NW_008654947.1:0-660 GCF_000695815.1 Acanthisitta chloris
TCACTGCCCTGGGGATCACAGTGCCCTCTGCTGACACTGCCACAGCTCACAGTGCCGTACAGCTCACACTGCCCCACAGCTACAGTGCTTGACAATTTACACCACACTCCACAGCTCACAGTGCCCATAGCTCACATCACTGCCCCAGGGATTGCAGTGCCCTCTGCTGGCAGTGCCCTTAGAGCTCATACTGCCCCACAGCTCATCCCCCCCACAACCCACACTTCCCCCAAACCTCCCCAGGGTGCTTGTGGGTGCTCACAGGTCCCTCTCTCTGGGTGTTTGGGGTGCTGGTGAAGGGTCCTGAGACCCTGCAATGGGGACACTGGGGACACAGTGTGAATAGTTTGTAGCAGGACCATGGGGAGATGGGCCTGGGGACACGGGACATCATGCTAGGGGTGAGGGAACACCAGAATGGAGACGCTGGGAGCACTAGCAACACCGTGCTGTGGACTCTGGGGACACTGTGTCAGTCGTGTGACAGGGACCCTGTGCAGGTCCATGGGCTGGGCACACTGGGCACCTCATGCAGGAGATGTTGGTGTCACTCCAGAACCATGGGGACCTTCTGCTGGAGACCCATCACAGCCGGGAACATGGTGACACTGGGGACATGCCACTGACACAGGGACCTCCCGCACGGCCCCTGTGCCAACA
>NW_008654948.1:0-23883 GCF_000695815.1 Acanthisitta chloris
AATATTTAATAATAACAATCTGTATTGTTATATAGTGTATATTTAATAATAGTTTTAACATTATATATAATATGACAATAACTATATTTAAATTATAACACTGGAGTTAGGTGCAACATAAGTAGAATTGAGACACAGATGACTAAATCCTTACTCTATTGAATTTGCTTAGTTTAGCCTATGAGTGAAATGGACCTGAGGTTTTAACCCAGGCATTTTTTTGCTCCTCTTTAGACAAGTCAGTCTCAGGAGCCAGACAGCTGCAAGTTGTTGTTCTCCCCCTGTGGATGCATGCTCATAAAGATGAGGATGCAGTCCTCAAAGTCAGGAGTTTGTGAGGGCTTTCCCTCAGCTCAGGTCTGAGAGCATGTCTGTTGTCACATTGCTACACAGGACTTTTGTGACATAAACTGGGCATTAGCCCCATGGCATGGGAGCAGCCAGCTGCCCCTTCCCCTCCTCACCTAACCATAGTGCAGTCTGCTGCTAAAAAAAGGGCCCCACAGGCTGTTGTGAGAACTAATTAAGTAGTTTGTCGAGCATTAAGAAACTCCTGGATCAGAGAAGCAGTTGTAAAGGCACAGTGTAATTAAAGCACGTTTTACTTTATTATGTGTTATTAGCAGGGCTATCCATCACATGTTCTGCACTTTGTAGTTACTAAGTGTTATCTCGTGGTGGCACACGAGAAGATGCTGTGTGGTCCGAGGGTGGCAGGCACTGTGGCCATGGTTGGTGGTGAGGTGTAAGGGTTCAGTATCCTCTGGGGGATAAGAAGTCCTCCACTGCTCTTCTGTTCCCTCTTCAGCAGCTCTGCTGTCCCCTGGCACTGGGAGGTCAGAGAGGTAGCATCACATGCCTGCCCCTCTGACCCACTTGGGACCCCGGTAGAGGATTGTGAAGACTCACCGTGAAGCTGTATTAAGTTAAGATATTCATATTTTCATGCATTTTACTCTGTCTATTGCATTGTTATTTTAAAGTTAAGTAGGACAGACCTGCACAGGGAACGTGGTCTGCATTCCCCACTGCAGACACAGCAGACACACCTGGAACAAGGACCAGGGATGGTCTCCCTCATGCACTTTGTGTGGACTGTTGTACCTGTTCCTGGCTATCAGCACCTTAGAAAGCAGCAGGGGCATGTGGCTGTCCAGCCACACAAATACAGTTTTGTCATTTGGTCAAATGGCTGAAAGCAAGCTTGTGGTATTTGTGAGGTTGCCAGTCTTGCCCAAGTCAGACAGAGCAATCAGCCAAGTTAGAGTGGTAACGCACCTCTTGTTACATAACTAGACATGCAATTTTATAATTCAGTATGTGAAACGCTGATGGCATTTATTATGTCAATTAGGATGAGCATATGTTTAGGAAGCCCTTTAGGAGTCAATCATAATTGCTCACATAGCCTTGCTCTGGCCACATGATTGACTTCCTTTGAGCAGGTGGACCATGTGCCTCTGGGAAGCAGTTACCCACAGCCTGCCCATTTTGCTACAACTCATCTTTGCACTTGGAGTCTGAGCTTGTAGTTCTGGCATATGCTGTTGGTCCAAGTCTGGGTTTACTGAGCTTTGGAAAAAGCAAGAAACAGAAGTTACTACCTTAACCAAACTGGTATTTGACAACTAGAGGCATGCCAGTACCAAGTCTCCTCAGAAGTGCTACTTTCTACTAAGGTGAGTTCATTCCCAGAGCATGTTCCTTGTAGTGTGGGTAGGTTAACTTGTGGATACATACTGTGTTATTCAGATCTTCTCTTCACTCAAGTCTTGTCCAGCTGTTCCTAATATTCTCAGATTGCTTCTGGACTGAACTTTTCCATTTTAACATGCTGAGTAAAGTTTCGTATCCATGAAATCGTCAGAAAGAGCAATTCAGGTTTGCGTGGGTGTGCGAGAGACAGACAGACCAAAAAAACAGAATATATTTCCATACATTCCTAACAGATATTTCAGCTACATAATTCCACAACAAAAAATTTTTTCCAACATTGGTTTATTCTGTAAATTCCAGCATGAGCCACAGAGAAAACAATTTTTTTTCAAACAATCTGATTCTGGTTTTAGAAGTTATTGTGCGTGCAAGCACAGTATGACATTTCTGTTAGGTTTCACAGTTTGAGCTACAAGTTAAAAAGTTGGGGTTATTCACCTACTCTACTGTACCCTTGGATTTTTCTATTCAGTTGGAAATGCCTTTCATCACTAAAGGCTCTGCAAAGTGCTTTCATTGCTATAAGCTTTGAGAAGGACTTTTGGACTAATAATAACTCTGAAAAACCAGCTGCCTTAAAACTGGGGCCAGGCAGAGGAGAGGTTTTGGAGCTCCTGTTTGTTGTCTCAGAGACGTGCTGTACTGATGTGCTGAACTTTTAAATACAATTATTTTCCTCTAAGTGCCAGTTCTAACAGTCTTTCCTATCATCTTAAAAGTTAAACTGAATTCTTGTCTGGTAAATCGATACCTCCAACTCTTCTCCAACTGCTGATTTTTCACCTGGAGGTATGCATCTCACCTCTGCTCATAACTAATCTGCGTCTAATTACACCTCAGGCAGAAAGAAAATGTTGTGACTGTTCTTCAGCTAGAATAGATTTAAAAATAAGTGGAAAGGGGGAAAAAAAAGTCAGAGTAAGATATACACAGGAGGAATGCTGGTCATAAGGCATAATGATAAGATTCTGGGCACCTTAGTGTTTTATAACCTTACTTCGAACAAAGTTTCAAATCTAGGCAGACTGACTCACCCCTTTGACCTTTACTGCAGTAATGCCAAGATTGGTGCAAATTATTACATGATATTTTATAGCTAGATCTTTGAAATGTGAATCACTGTCTTTTTTAATCTAAAATACTGTATAATATATATTATTGGAGTATGGGTCACTCTATAATGTTTTCCACAACTGTTGTATAGTACCAACTTGAACAGCAAAGTCAATGTAATCTGTAAAAAACTTGGAGAGAACCAGTGAGTGCTACAATACACGGTAACGGGAAACCTGGGAGGCCTGTTGCCAGGGAAGACAGCTTGATGAAAGATAAAAAAAACTGTAAAAATTGTACTAATGGCAAATAATTTTGTATAAGCATTCAACCTGATACTTCATTCTAAAACCCTGAATATGAAATAAGTGATGGGATCTTGTAAATCAGATTCTGACAGGAGCAGTAAGGTCCATAGTCTGTTGAGTATGGTCACAGCTCCATATCCTGAGGGCTTTGCAGTTTTGCTTGAGAGGGTGAAGGATGTACCTCTGTTCCCTCCTGGCTCTGATCCACTCTTCTACCCAGTGTGGGTGAGCCACTAGATGGGGACAATGCCCACATCTCCTAACCTGCCCAAGTCTAGCCGCTGGCAGCTGGGCTGAGGCTTCATTAAAGAGCTAATTCTGTAACTTTGAAAACTGCCAAGCCTGCTAGCAATGTGATGTGGGTATTTTCTAACATTAACAAGCAAGATGAGAGTCTCCAGGCTCTCAGCAAACCAGCTGATTGTCAAGAAAGGCAGGTGTTAGTTGCAGCATGCTCACAGCTAGTATGGTGAAAGGAAGGCCAGGTAAAAGCATCTCTGGAAGAAGGAGCTTCTAAGTTTGCTTGGCAGCTGGCAATGCTGCTCTGTCAGAGCACTTTCCTTACATGTCTGCAGACCAGCCCCTTTGGCTATACAGTGCCATGCTGAACTGCACAAATGAATGGCTGTGACTCACTCAGAGAGGCACATTCACAGGAAATAAAAGCCCATGCAGGGACTAGAGGAAGGATGCAGCACAACTTTGCCATCACAGTTTAGCTAAGAAGAGCACAACAGCTCTGTCAGTAGTACATCCACCTGTGGTGGGGTAGTACACCAGAGAAACGGGGTGTGGAAAGGCATCCCCTCTTAATCAGCAGATTCAAGACTTGTTATGCACATGCTTAGAGTCCAAAAATAAAATTGGAGCATTAATAAAATGTGTCACTTATAGAGAGAAAACAAAACCAAACCCACTAATATTTGTCAATCTTCCTGTACTATTCAGAATCCATTTTCCTTCCACATGCTGGCCACCCTTACCCTTGACTAAGGATTTCATTACATAGAATCATAGAATCAACCAGGTTGAAAGAGACCTCAAAGATCATCAAGTCCAACCCCACATCCAAGCAATGCTACTTCAGAGTTACTGGAGCTAAATTCCTCTGTTTTGCAGCTCCTCTGTGTTTCTCCTGTCTCTCAGTGACACCACTTCACTGGCTTGTCTTTCACCCTTTGGGATTTAAGCCAGTTGCTGCTCCTTCATGCTCTGTGTCATTCTCTCTGGCCTTTAGGCATCTACATTTTTCTTCCTGTGATAGCCATTTCCCTACTAGCTTTCATTACTTAATTCTTTTTCTTTTAGCCTTTGTTACTAATTTTTACTTTACGTGAAGTTAGTTCCATTTTGTGCCATGCCACTTCCAAGTGCAGCCTCCTGAACTGCTGGGTTAATATTTGACAGTGTGGCTGGGCAGAGGCAGTAGAGTTCTGACGCTCTGCTGGGTGAGCCCTCCTCTTGCTGCACTGCTGCCAGTGTAACCGTGGTGGTAAGTCAGGATTTAAGGTTAAGGTTGGTTACAAGTTTCCCTGGGATGGGACAACTATGGACTTGGCTATGCAAAGAGCTGAAAGGCATTCTCTCTGCCTGCTCTCCATGTTTACTGTCCATGCTTTTTGTCTGGGTTTGTTCTGTTATTCTCTTAAATGCTTCTGGTGGCTGCAAATACCCAAGCAGTGAACATCAGTAAGATGCAAACTCATTCAAATCAGTGCAGCCTGTTGGCTAACTTCTTTAAAAATTGCGTTAAGATGATAGTGGTTTTCACTGTGGTCACACACCCCTAGGGGTTATTTCATGCCCTGATGTGACCATTCTCAGTCCAGCTTGTGGCTGAAAACTTGGCATTATGGATATCCAGGATGACAATGTTCTTCCTTCATCATTTGCAGCATATTCCTGTGCTTGAGGTCTCTGCCTTGGACCGAAGCTTGATTTACTGCAGCATTACAATGCTGTAATAACCTTACAAATCAGTATTTAATTTTATTTATGTAAGTCAAGCTGTGCTAGGCACTGTACAACTATGCTAAATCTGGGACCTCAGTGGTTGAAAACTTCTTGCACAGCAGCAAAGTGGCAAATACTGATGATGTCTTCTTGGGAATGGCACCACCACCTCCTCTGAAAGCTCCTCCTGCCAATCCTCCATGCATCAACCAGTCTCTGTCAATATGGCTCTGACTGTAAGAAGTGTGAGACTGCAAGGTAACATCCATGTCCTGCTGAGGCTGCCAGTGGTGGTTGACACCAATTGCAAATGGTGAGGTAGGATTCCTCCCCACTCCTTTCCTTTCTCCTTCTCCCCTAATAACAAGCCTTAAAGAACAGTAGTTCAGCCAGGTAATAATTGTCTTTTTGTTCTCATTTTGCCATCTATCTATTCTCATTTACCATCCATCTGTACAGGTTTCCTTGCTCAGAGTGTATATTTTTTTATTCATAGGTAATAGAAAATTAGAAATACGCACTGGTAATTAGCAGGTAAATTTTAAATTCCCTCTCCCGTCTTGTCTACACAGTTCAAGAGAAATCAAGGCTTTAAGCTTCCTAAAAGAAAATGCAATTAATTATGTAGCTATTATGACAACACATAAATGTTATAAATACAAATGACTGCAAACATTGCAAACAACATTTACATCTGACCAAATCTGTGTGACAACTCCATCACATTCTCTCTGTGCTAACTCTTGGTGGTGTAATCACTTCCCAAAGATTGCAATCATTTCATTGCTTGATACGTCCAGAGGCTTTTGAAGGTTCATTGTGGGTGATCATGGACCAGGTTAGCCAGAAGAGGCTGAGATTTATTTTCTTTTCAGAATTTATAATATTTTGTAGTCTAAATTTTCAAAATAGGCCATAGGATTTGAACAGAATCCTCCTAAAACTTCAATGCTTTTTTACTACTTGACATGGATAGTATTGTTTCCCTGTGCTATAGCAAGGATTTGCAATTTATGTAAACATTGTGAAATTCAGGTACAGCTCCCTTCACCTGCATGTTATCAACTGACAGTGCATTATTAGTATGCCAGATGCATAAAGAGTATCTGTAATGTGGTCAGGACAGTCAGACTTTGCATCCTCTGCAGCTTCTCTCATAGTTTTTGCTGCAACAGAGCATGGCCTTAGGGCAGTGATGTCTCTCTTTCTCTGCTGTCATTGTGGAAATAATTGTAGTTGCTTCAGAGCTATAGCACCGTTTCCAGCTGTACCTAATTTGTATCAGGGGAGTTGATGTGTTGTACATGTGGGAGTGAAGGAGAGGTACTTTCAGGGTTAGGGCATGAGGTTGGGAAAGGGCCATTTGTATGCCTGTACTCCTGTTCCTGCAGGCTGCTCCTGCCTCAGAGCAGGGTTTTGGCTTTAGCTTTTAGCAGGTTTGCTGATAGGAGCTTTGTGTTGTGTCTTCTGCCAGCAGGAAACAAGTTTCTGTCCTTAGAACATCCATGAGGCAACACAATGTTGAGGCTGGTTGTATTCTGGTTTGTGGTGAATGGGGAAAGGACCCATGTGGATCTACCTGTGTGTGCTGTTTTCAAGATGATGTGGCAGGGGTGTAGAAACAGCACATTGCCAACATTCTTGGTTGCCCCAGGTGCAAGGCCTTTTGAAAATGTAAGAAAAAAACAAAGTTCATAACACACTGCTATTTTTCCATGCTTTATTGATTTCTAATTCATTTTACATCTATTTTGAAAGCTGCAATCCTGCAATTTCCAAGCCATGTATTGTCATTCTTGCAAGCAGTTCTGTAGACTTGAGATGGGCTCCCTCCATGAGTGAGGGATGCTAAGAGCAGCTCTCCCTCTCATTGCAAAACACACTGCTGCTAGTAGATCAAACACCAGCTCACAGCCACCACACTTCATTGAGAAGTTGTCTAAGAACTACCAGGAGCTACTTGCAGTGGCCACACAGTCCCCACCACTGCCTCTGATCATTTTTTCTCTTTTGATTTTGCTGTGTGTCAGCTTGGTAGAACCAAATAATAATTCCTGTATTAAGGTAACAGGTAGAGCTGTTTTCTACCCTCTAGAAAGATGTCTGTTTCTTCACAAAGAGCTGTTCATAAAGCTCTGGTGAATATTCTTGCGAAAGGAAACATTTGACCCAGTATAGAGTAATTTAAATATTTGCAAGCATTCTAATAGGTAATGATTTTAATTCCACTGAGGCTAATCAGGAGACAGAGCTTATGCAGAATTTAGTCTTCCTAGCAAAAACTATTATTATACAGCCACTTAACATAATTGCTACATAAGAATAGGATCTAGCAAAGCATTGAAGTGAATGTTTGACATTTAAGCATCTGGTTAGAGTTAGTAGAGCTGTTAATTTACCTTCATGTCAGAAAAACCTGCCATGTGAAAGTTTAATTTCTCAGGTTTAGAGCTCATGAGCTTTGCATAAAAATAAGGTTTTATTTGTATGAAAATATGCTCTGTCATAGTCAGATTTTTTTTTATTATTCTTTCCCTCATTTGCCCTCAGACGTGGGTGTCTGAGGCTGACACATTGTCTCAGCAAATTAAGTCAAGCTGGAAGTAAGGGTACAGTGTTACGGCAGAGCAGCAAATAAGATTTACATTTTCAAGCAAGAACAGTAATTAGGCCATTGCATATTTTATATCTTCATGTTTATTTTCAAAGTGTTATATTAAAATAAGCATAGATGTAATGAGACATAAGTGCTCCAATGAGCAGTTGGGGTTCATCAAGTAAAAACTACAAATTACTCTTCAGTTTTGCTGCCACCCACAGAGATTACATCTTTAAAATACCAGCAGGCAGGTGCTCTGGCCAGAGTTAATTGAGTTTGTAGTTAGGAACATACTGGGTTTCTGTATTACAAATTATGAAGGAAATAGGCCTATTTTTGAGCTATACAGTACTTGGCATTGTGTTGTGGACTTCTCTTCAGCATGTGAGGTATTTGGTGTTTTGGGAAGTAAATGAGGTCTTGAACTGATCATGCTGCTGCAGATGGTTATAACTGCTTGACTTCAGGCATCCAAAGCAGTGCCACGGGGGTATAAGCAGACAAGCTTTGAATACAGGGGCCTGGGTCTTTGGTGTGGTGGTATGAGGATGGTCTAGAAGGTCCTAAACTCTAAGTTCTCATGACCCAAATTGTCCTCCCTCTGGCTACACGTGCAGTGTCTGTATGCTCGTGTGTATTAGGTGAAGCTTTTGCTCTCGCTTGCTGTGCCGAGCAGGTGACTTACACAGTAACCATTATTCTTACCTATATTTCTGCACATAGTCTTGCAATCTTTGCCTACACACAAAGCTGCTTTTCCAGCAGCTACAAAATCAGCTGACTGGAACTGCAATTATATACCAATTTAAGGTTTTCAACCATTAAATGCCTGTAGTATTTCTGTCTATTTTGATATCTTTCTTTACAATGAAAGCAACTTGTGTAAATCGAATTGAATTTAAGAGAAAAGAAGTCCCTGGAGTTCCCTCTCTTTATTTTCTGCCCCCTTCTTTGCTTCACCCTCCTGTCCCAAAGGCACAATTCTTCCTAATACCTGCTGAAGTGCTTCATATCCAGATACACGGTCTAAGTATGGTAAGAGAACACAACCCAGAACATAATCCTTCTGCTTTCCTCCCCACAGATCTGATGGCAAACGAGCCTTGCTGCAGCTCTCATGAATAGAAAACGGGTTGGATATTCCTGCCTGCCCCCTTCTGAATTGCATCAATTCTGATTATGAGCCAGAAAGAAAAAGAAATGGAGGACAGCTCCCCACCACTCTGTGTCACCTGCGGCCAATCGCATTTACCAGAAGAAAACCACTTGTACAGCTACACCGAAGAGGTGGATGATGATCTGATATGCCACATTTGCCTGCAACCTTTGCTTCAGCCGTTAGACACGCTCTGTGGTCACACCTTCTGCACAGCCTGCCTTACAAACTTCCTCGTGGAAAAAGACTTCTGCCCCATGGACCGCAAGCTTGTGATTCTCCAGACATGCAGGAAATCCAGCATACTAGTGAATAACCTCCTGGACAAGCTAATGGTTAGCTGCCCTTTCACAGAACACTGCTCAGAGGTCGTGCAACGGGGTCACCTCGAACAGCATTTCCAAACCCAGTAAGTTGCTGTTGATAGACCGTGTCATTAATTTAGAGCTAAAATTAGTCCATTTATATGATGATCTCTCACCCTTTTTTTTTAGAATCAAATGCATTCAAGGCACTTCATGCTATTGTTAGCAGTTCTGGGTGGATACCTTGTGGTTAGCTGCATAAGTGTGTACGTAGCCTGAAGAGATCTCTGAGTTTTGGGAAGCTGAGCTATTATAAATATTTTAATAGTACATTAAGGGTTTTATAATTGCCCTTTCCTCAAACCTTTTTTGAATCGCAAATGACCTACATGAGAAGTAGAGCAGAAAATATTCTGGTTTGGTATTGGTCTTTGGAGCTCAGTGCTCCTTTCTTCCAGGTGAGCACATACCCAGGGCACTGCACCGTGGGGCTCACATGGTCTGGAACAGCAGCCTGGTGGAACTCCCCCTCCAGGCTTACCTCTCCTGCTGGCCAGGACACTCTCCATCCTGCCTCTGGGAAAGACCTCTCCAGGGCACAGTTTGGTACCTCTGCAGGGAGAAACCTGATGATGATTCTCTGTTTTGCAGAGTAAAAGTGTGTGCTGCTGCTTTTGTCTTACATCTTGTGTCTTTTATAAGGAGGGCGGAAGAGTAAAGAGGGACATTCAGGCCTGTGATTTCTGATGGCAGACAAATGCTTTGGCATAGTCTGAGTAATAGGACCTCAGGTTTGAGGAGAGACGTGGTCTAGGAGATGCCCTTTTCTGGGGCCTGTGTCTGTTGTCCAGTGAAATGATTTCCCCTGCAGTTTGCAGCAGATTGTGGGTGTGTGTGTGTCTACATGTGCATGGCAGAGGAAGCCTTGGACAGTCAGCAAAGAGCTCCAGACTGCTGCTGGGGGCACATTCCTGCACAGACATGGCAATGCTGAGGGTCAGAGCATCCCTCTTGAGTGGGCTGGTGAGCCAGAGAGCAGAGGTATGTTCACATGGCTGCATGCTTCACAGTCTTGCAGCCTGTAACTGGAAATGGCTCTGCAGCCTGCCATTCAAACATGTCCCCATTTGAACTGGAGACCTCATTTTCTGAAGCACCTGGATTCTCACTAGGATTTTATTCACTGAAGATATTCACTGAAGTTATGGTGTTTTAGCCAACCAGAAATATGACCATTTTCCATTACTAAAACTGACAAAAAAACCCATTAGCAATGGGTTTATTGACTCCTTGCAAACATAATGAGATCAATTTTCATAAGCTAGAGGCTTTATGCTTGTGGATTTGGGTGCCCTAGGCCCACCCAGTTTTGGATCTGGCGTTCCCTGCGAGGTTTTTCCTGGTTTATGGTGTAAGAGAAGGTGGCAGGAGGCCCCAGCTGAGGCCAGGGGTGCTCTGTGAGGCTTCTTGCCTGCTGCTAAGGGAAAAAGACAGCAAAGGTACTCATAATTTTCTGTCTTTGGTCAGTTAGGAAGAGATTTTTTACAGAGAGAGTAGTCAGGCATTGGAATGTGCTGCCTGGGGAGGTGGTGGATTCACCATCCCTGGAGGTTTTCAGGATGAGACTGGATGTGGCACTTAGTGCCATGGTCTAATAACAACAGTAGGGTTGGACTCGATCTTTGAGGTCTCTTCCAACCTGGTTGATTCTATGATTCTATGAAATGCTAATTTCAATAGTAATGAAGGTAAAGGGACTGTTTGTCTGCTGTGAGCTGCTGTCACTGAAATTGTTTCTCTACTGATTCCAACCACAAAAACTTGAGTCCCAATGCAAATACCCGTTCCCTTTGCTAGACATATAGTTGATTTTCATGTGTTTTAGGTCCTCCTGTTTGTCTTCGTTGTTTTGACATGATTATGCTGTGGCGTAATGCATAGTGATAATGCAGGACACGCACCCTCCCCACCTCCATCCCTTCCCCCAGTAAATAAGCAAATTGAAATATTGGGGTTTTACACAAGCCACACAGCTAGCACAGCTCCTGATTTCTAGTGTTAGTTCTCCTACATGGACATATATGCAAGTCATTCTGGTGTCTTAGTTTCTCCTCCTTAAGTTAGTAGTAAAGATACCCTTCACAACGTAACTTAGAGAACTGCAGTGCTATAAACCACGATTGAGTCCTGTAAACGCCTGGCAGGTTTTATTCTGTCACTTATTGTTGAATGTTAGTGACCTGGGTCATTCCCTCAGGATCTTCAGGATCCTGTGCCTTCTGGCTTACTTGGCCGGTGCCCAACCAGGGGTAGAAAGAATTGCCTCAGTAACATGTTCCCCCAGTCTCTTGCTGTGCTTCCTTCCCTGTGTCAGGCGCCCTGCAACAAGTCCCAGCTTTGCAAATTCAGGGAGCCAGGAGACTGGAGAGATGGAGCAGGGATCTTCCTTCCCATTAAACCCTAAAGCCTCTAAGGTATTGCAGTACAAAGCATTGCTACATAGGCTGGATGGCTGCTTCTTTGCCACTCATGACATGCATTTTCCTTCCTCAGAATGGTTGGAAGGGCTGAGTTACCTTAAGGCCAAAGGGCAGAGACACAACAATAGAAAACAATGGGGAGCTTCTGCTGTTGAGGGCTTCAGCTTTCCAGAGTGTGGGTACTGCAGCCTTAGTGGCATTCCCACTTGAGGGAACAAATAGCAGGGAACATTCTGCATGATCCCTAAAAGGGGGCTTCTGCACCTTTGTGCCTAACAAAGACTGTGCAGTACCTTTATTTTTAATTTTTTTTAAGCACAGCATTAATTAATTATTGCCCAAGGTATCTTATTTCTCTCCCTAATTTAATTCTCAGAAATGCAGAAACCTCTCTTGCCATCCCACCTTCAAACCATGGCAGGGCAGGAGTGGAGAAGGACATTGTGCTCTGTCATGCCCAGGCACAGATTTAGCAGACTGAGCTGATGCTGTTCTCTTTAAGTCTGGTGAGTCAATAGAGGGGAGAGAAAGTGTGTGACTTTGCTAATAAACCAAATACAATAATAATCATAAACATCCAGTGCCTGTGGTGAGAACAGCTCAGAGCCCATCTGAAATCTCAACAGAACGTGACCTGTATTCTTAGTGAATAAATTAAAGTAGACTCTGCTAGAGTCACCAGGGCAGTAAGCAGTCCTCACATTTCTTGCATGATTCAGGCTCAGACCAATCCTGGTTCTCAGAGGGAAAACGCAAGTTTGCCCCGATCAGAGATGAGGTCACTGATGGGACAAGGTGAGCTTGCTGGTTTTTGCTTTGTAATTGATGAGAGAACTTTATCATTTTTTTTAACACCAGTTACCATGGAGCAGTCCATTGAAAGCATCCTTGTTTAAAATGTTTGCTCTTGCATCCTTCAAAAAAACCCCGAGAAGAGACATGTCCTTGGATTATTACATGATTTATGTTTGTACAAAGACATCTGACTGGATTTGGGGAATTCAGACTGAGATGCAAACAGCCAGCAGTTGGCTGTGATCTTTTGCAGCGTTTTACTTTAAAAAGGTGTGGTCTTCTGATATCGCCTGCTACAAAACTCCACGGGGGACATTTTTTTCCCCCCTTGTCAGACAGCTACACCCTTCCGTGATGCAGTTTAGCTCGTAACCCATCTGCTTGTGGGCAGTGATGTAAACATACCAGCTGCCTCTGAAGAACCACTCTGAATCCTGCAGGAGGCAGGTCTCTTCCCCGAGCATCGCTCTCCTCTGCAGCATAAGTCACTGTCTCGCCAACCACGCTGTGCTGTCCCTAAACCCTCACATCTACCCATCTGAGAGTCAGATCGAGTAATCCTCTTACAGGTCAATGATTTTTGCAGTGTAGCTTCGTTTAAGGGATTTAAGCTCGATTCATAATGTGCTACCATTGCCTTGAAATGGAAAGGCTTGCTTAGAAGGGGCTTGGCTGGCACGAAAGCTTCACGTTGTGTGTCCCACCAGCACAAAGAGACAGTGGGAAGGAGGAAACCTAGCAGCAGTGCCAGCACTGCACTGAAAATGAAGGCTCTCCTGTTACTGGTCCTACCTTGGCTAAGTCCTGCAAACTACATAGACAATGTGGGCAACCTGCACTTCTTGTACTCCGAGCTGTGAGTACGCACAGTCGCGCCGGCGTCGTGCTCTCTGTCTGTCTGTCTCACCCGAGTGGCGGGAAGGGGCTCACCATGAGCATTCTGTGGGGTCTGTCTGTCTGCCTGTGTGTCTGTGCCTGTGCATACATGCAAAGAAAATCCCGCAACGTCTTGCCAACAGCTTCAAACCGTGCTGCTTCCCATCCGGAGGGCTAATAATAGCAGTACGTCCCCATTGCTTTCTGCTTTGGAAGCAGCTGAGACATACTGAGTGAAGCTGCTTTTTTCCTTATCAACTAGCTTTTCTGTGCCAGTGTTTTCAGTGTTAGTTAGGTTTGGGTTTCTTTTTTTTTTTCCCGTTTTTGAATCTGTGTTTTTTCTTTACTTCCCATAAATAGCTTTGTGGGGAGATGGGCATAGAGGAGGGCATCAGGAGAGACACCCCCAGTAGAGCACTCTCTATGTGTACATGCATAATGTTCTCTGTGTAAAGCTGCATGCCTGTAGCAAAACACTGAGAAGCCTTTCTCCAGAAATAATTCACTTGAGACAGGAAAGAAATTTCCCGTATTTCTGTTTTTGCCCACAGCGGAATGTTATTTTCTCTGTATCGCAAATTTAAATGTAGCACTCCATTCATATAGCTTCATGTTTAAAAAAAACACAACCCACCTCAAACAACCCCACAGCTGATCTTTCCAACCCACAAAAAAAATATTCTATGGTATCATCTGTGAATGTTACTACTTTAATTTGTGCTTGAATGTTATTGTACTAGTTAATAGGGCTTTTATGACTAGAAATAGATACTTGTTCCAGTATGTTTTCATTAATTATCTTCTGTTTGTATTTTAAGAGATTGTAAACTCTCAAGATCTTCTTTGAGATAATGAATGAAATGGCTAATTCTGCTAAAAAATGAAAAATGACTGTATTATGCCTACAGTGGGAATGTTTTAGTAACAGTTGTGATTAATACCATTGAGACTAAGTTCCAAATGATTTTGTCTCTACTGTCAGACAAAAATAGCAATGTTTTGCAGAAACACAAAGTCCTCTTTTGAAGTGTCCTCTTTTTTGCGATGTGCATGGCAACTATTAATAATTTAGTTACACTGCATACAACAGCTCAGGATTTCTTCATGCCATAGGTGTTTTTAAACATTTAACAAATCTGGTGTTAAAGGTTGCAGCTATGCCCTAGTTTTAATTTACTGGCATTTTGTTTAAGAATGTTAGTTAAAAAAACCACAACAACCAAACAAAAGAACTGTTAAACCAAGCAGGCTACAGGAGCAATCAAGCTCAAAACAGAACAGATGAACACTTTAATGGAAACAATGGCATCTGGGACATCTAGTTTCCAGGAAAACAAACTGATGAGATTAATCAGAGCACAGGCGCAGGCGCAGCCTACTTGCTCTTCTTGGGGAATTCAAGTTCACTGATTCTCTCAGGGTAAAGGGCTACAATATACGGTAGCTATTCATCTCTTATTTATTTAGCCTTCTAACCCACAGAGATGTTAGCCTTGCTGGATGTCAGCAGTTGCACTTAATTGAGTGGGTGTGGACTGGGGCTTGGACGTGCATCTTTGGTTGTCAGCAATGGGAGGTGCATGTCCCCTCCCCAGTGCCCAGCCCCAGATGCTACCTGGCATCCTGGTGCCAGGAACCAGTGGTCAGGGCCTCCTGCACCACTCTGTCTCTGGCCAGGGCAATGGGAAGCAGGATTTGTTGAGGCTGACATAATCCAAAAGGGAGCCAGGCAGTTTGAACTCATTTCAGGAATATTTCCTCCTCTTCCACATGTATTTGGTGCCTCTGGCTGCTGCTGGGTGCTGCACAAGGCGTTGACATACTAATCTGTGGGGTGGATTCAAGGGCCTTTCTAATAGTAGCAGTTGAAAGAAAAAGAGAATTACTGTTTTCAGTCCTGCTTAATTGATGTATACAAAATGTTGTGACTTACAGGTTGTGACTTCAGTTGCTCAGGCACTTGCATGCAGGTTGTGCTTAATGCAAAGTTTTGTGAGTGGGACAGTATGGCCACCAGTGTCCAGGACAGCCTGACACCTAGGAGCACATGTTAATTGCCGCAAAACTTCTGTACCCCTAACCTCACAGAAGCAGCTTCGTAAATCTTTCTCCACAGCCAACTGAAGAGTCCCTGCTGTGTGTAGTGTACCTGATGGCATGCACCATGGCTCAAAACTAGACCATAGTAGGCAGAAAACATTGGGCTTTTTTCATTATCGCACTTTCTTTGGTTGCTGGCCAGTACAAATACTGGCCTCAGTCAGGACTCATTATTTTCTTGGCTGTCAGCCATCAGAGATACCAGCTGAGAAGGAAGGGGGGGATGATAGTGTTGCAAGTGGCAAGAGAAGAGCTGGAGGATGGTGGGGGATGCAGTTACCATCACTGGTACTGGTGCAAGAGGGAGAATAGGGTGCTGAGATTCACACTGCCATCTCTTCCCTTCCATCCTATTCAAACAAGAGATAGGTTATTTGTGTTGCATTGCTGAGGTTTGCTTTAGTTCGAGGGCATTTTCGTTCCCGAGTGCAGAACAGGCAGCTTGGGGAATAGGGATTATAGTACAGCCCAAAGCCCATCTGGAGATGCAGACTGTGGAATCTGTCTAAGAAATAAAGAGGTGATTTGAGGAAGAGAAATGAAGTTGGGGAAAGGCTGTGCCAAACCTTTGCACTTCAGCTGAGTGCAATGCATGTAGGAAAGAGAGGTGTGTGGATGTGTTGTAGTGGCACTTTATGGGACAGATGTTGGGTGCCACTATTTTTAGTTTTCTATTAGCAGTGTGATAATTCTAGGTATTGTCAGCAGCAAATAATTATCTCCTGATATTGTTGTCTGCATTAAAACCACTTCCCTAGCCATTGCCTTTTGCCCCTCCCTTGCCCCTAGCAAAGATCTTGACACAGATGTTATTCTTGTCCTTGCTTTTAGCCAGATTCTGGAGAGCAGAGTGTTGTAAGCCAGGGTCCTCCCTTCTGAGAAGCTCATAGAAACATCTGGCAGGAGGACAGGAGAAACCTGTGAGGTGTCCCTTGAGGAACCTCTGGGAGGGAGTGAGATGTAGCCACACCAGCCCAATGGTTCTCAGCACTGTAAGGGTGTTGAGGAAGCCCCATCCCAAGGTCCATACCTGCACCTTTATATCCCTGAGGCTCTGACAGGCATCTGCTCTCTTTCTTTATCTAAAATATCTTCAGAAAGGAAATACTTGCTCAAGCATTCTTTTGATTCAGGCTCTGTTATTTCCCCTGTCTAATAACAAGGTATGTGGATGGAGAGGCAGCCTGTGGTCATTATAGGAGGCTCTCCTGAGTGTGAGGACCTGGTGGCACTGCTCACATCATTGTTATCCCTCTCACTTCATAGCAGGACATGTGCAGTGGGGTATTTCTCAATAGAAGGATTTTTTACACTTTGAGATCAAAGAGCCACTCTAGAAATAAAACTGAGGGGAAGGAGGTTGCAAGACTAGGCAGTGAATAATCTCACCTTGTCCCCCTGAGGACTTCAATCTCATGGAAAGTGTGGGGTGGTTTCCAGCCTAATCCCCCTTCGGCTCATGGCCATGCTGACCAAGTGAGTGCCCAGGAGGGTGTTGGGCATTGCATGTGCTCAGCACAGGTTGAGCACCAGGGAGCCCAGGGCAGCCACTCTTGCTGGCACTGCTTCCCTCCAAGGATTAAACAGCTCCTGGCATTTGTCTCTGCTGGTAATACAGCAGCTAGATCTACCCCACTAATCTGAATCAAGACGCTGGGGTTTTTTTTTAATCTATTGTTTGTTAGAGTGAAGTATGCAATCTACACCCTTGTGCAAAAAAAAACCCTGCCTTACTTTTTTCCTTATCCCTCTTGAGTTTTACATGAAACAGTCAAAGGAATCTCACCAAATTAACTGGATCAAGTTTCCCCATATAACTTTTATACGATAACTACTCTCTTAAATTTCAAAACAGTGCTTTGGGCTGGAATAGCCAGTAAAATTTTAGTTTCTCTGTTCATTCAATTTAAAAAGAAGAGATGCAAGTGCCAGCTGTCTTCTAATGTCATTGAGCATGCCTTTTTCATGGTAAAAACAATGAGGTGCACCCTCCCAGCCCCCTTCCAGCACTGAGATTAACTGCAGCCAACTTTAATTCCTGTTCAACTCAGTGGGGAAACTTGTGTCTGGCTTCAAGTCTGTCCTTGTGAAATTAGCCACAGAGGGGTTGGGGAGAACAGAACATGCATTATTCGTGACAAAATTGATAAGCCTGGAGCACCTTTTGGGCTCATGTGTTAGTCCACTGCAAAAGCCACGTGTTGGCCTCCTTACTCTGTGCAAAGCTGCGTGTATGGAAATCTGTTTCGGAGTTAAGCTGTGAGGTTAATTAAAGCTGAAAGTTCTGGAAAGCAAGGCTTGAATGGAAATATTCTTGAATGAAAATATAAATGAAGTGTTTAGGATATCTGCATTAAATAGCCAGGACAAAGCACACTCAGATAAAATTCAAAGGGTTTTTTCCATTGTACTAGAATTGGATGTTTCTCAGGAAAAGCAGAACTGAGGTGAATTAAACCTGAAAAGCATGAGCACATCAAAGGCTACCCATTAGCTTCACCCCTATGCTACAGCTTCACAAAGGGACCAGGAGGGAAACATGGAGCTGGTTTTCCTTCAGAATTCTCAGCTCTCACCAAAAATCTTCAGCAAAGAGCTACTTTTATTCCTTCCCCAGCCTGTTCCTTCATTGTCTTTTGTCTGACTCCACTCCACCAGACCTCTTGCTTGCTTTTCCACTCCTGTCCTCTGCTTCATACCTCTTCCAGTCCTCAACTTTGTTTATTCTCTTCTCTCTCATGCCTTGATCCTGTCTCTGTCATTCTCCTCTGTATTTCCAGCCTTTAGACTTGCATAGGAAAGCTTGAGATTTTGGTATGAATAAGGCCTAAAAGCCCCCAGGTAGAAGCTCATGTAGGTGAACTGCAAATATGCTGTATGATTCTTAAAAGTACAGGAGGAGTTGTAGTCTAAACTTATGGTGTTGAAGTGCCCAAATTGATTTTTCTAAACACATTAAGTGTTGTATTCAGGAGTGTTTGATACAGACTATGCTGTTAGCAGAGGAGGTGCAGCAGAAAGTACTCAATTGTCTGTGACCATCTGGGTCCAGTCAGTCTGACCAAAGACTAATTGCACTCTGCCAAATATGCAATGTCTTCCCCCTAGCAGCACGGTAGGGTCTGGATCTGTCCTTGACCTTCTTCCACCCTCTCCCAGAGACAACACCTTTCCTCAACCTCACATCCCTCCTGGTTCTACAGTGCAGGTTAGAGTGCTGCATTTTTGTGATATGTATGTTACTGGTTAGCATCTTTTCCCTCAGCATTGTGATTCTAGGTGCAGAAATAAATTTGTCTGGGAGAAGTCCAGAAACCAAAGACCCTTTGATAGCATAAAAATTTGTTGATTCTGCCTGGGAACTTTGTGTGTAATGAAAGTTGGCATTTCAGTTGTAGTTTGAGAAAGATCCTGCTTTGTTTCCTTTTGTGCATGCAAGAAACTCACCTTTAGTCCATTCACAGCTACCTACACATGCTTAAGATCAGAATTAGACCTTTCATTCTGCTGGAGTGTTTTCTGAAGGCTTCTCGCACCTTTGGTAAAGTCTGACATTGGCCAGTGTCAGCCTCAACAAATAGATTTCATTGCCAAAAGTAAAACCTGAGCCAGCCAAAAAAAAGTGAAATCCTGACAAGCTGAAAAGGTAATGCAACAATTGTGGTTGGCAGAAAGGTTTAATTTCATTAATGACTTATGTCTCAGTTATGTTTGATTTTTGCCTAGGCCACTGAAAAGAAGTGTTTACATGCCTTGCCTATGTAACAGGAGCACAGAGGGGTCAAACCTTATCCTACTCAGAGGCTGCTTCACTATAGGCAATCCACTTTGGAATGAGGACCAGAGACAGCAAAGCACTGGAAGGTTGGTGGGGTAGGAGGGAGTGAGGTGATGGGAGTTGCAGGAGGTCAGTGGTTACTCACAAGCAGCAGAGTCTCGTTTCCTGTCTGACATTAAGCCACACAGGCTGTATGCTTCAAGTTTGGCCGACCTCTGCATCTTTCTGACAATTAACCTAGTTTAACACTGGCACTGGCAGCATGACAAGGATATTTTTCCTTGAGCTATTTCTCTGACAAATCTGCCAGAACTGGGCTGTCCTGCAACGTGAGGATAAGCACTGCTCTTGCAGAGCTCTTATGCCTGTCATAGCTTAAATCCTGCTCTGAATCCTGGTTCTGAGACCAGCTGCAACACAGCTTGTTTCACTGTAGGGAAGCAGACTAGTAGTTTTGAGGGTCTTCTTGGATTTTTTTTAAAACTCTTGACCTTTTGGGGGGAGTCTGCCTTCAAGGTCCCCACTCCACAGAGCAGCCAGCTGCATTTCTTGACCTTCTCCATGATAAGAGCCAATGTTGAGGAACTAGAACTGATTTTCTGCAGCTTGGCATGCAATTGCATGTCCAGACTGTCCCCCTGAGCCATGCAGTGACTGGGCACATGAGGATGCCACCAGCACAGGACACAAAAGCAGGGGTTTTATGGCTACATCACTGGCAATGTTGGACTAGTAACATAGCCTGTGTGACTGCTAATAACATAGGATACATGTGACTGCTTGGGGCTTCCTGTTTCAAAAGGAGGGTCCAAACTGGTCCTTCTGTGTTGAACTGGTACCTCAGTGGAGCTATCTGCTGGTCCATTACGTGTCATAGGTCATGACTAAAGCCCCACTGCCACCACAGGATTCCTGGCTTGGAGCTGAACTTTATTTTGGGATGAAGAATGTGAACTTTTATAAAAAATGTCTTAGAAAGCTGAATGTACCTCTAGGCCTCAACGAAGCTGCAGCTGGTGAAGACTGAATTTCACTAGTGAATCCTTGGGCTCTCCAAAGAACATGCTTTATCTATTAATTTAATTTATTAATTGATAACAGATTCTGAATATAGATTGAGGCAAGTTCAGGGCAAGCCCAGTGAAATGGCTGCAGATTGCAACAGATGCTGTGCAACTTGTACACAACTAAAAAAAGTATCATAAGGCAACCATCACTTCTACATATTGTACAGTACGTCCTCCCCATATGAAGGAAAAGAGGCTGACTGTAACAGTGGGCAAGTCAAGCCATATTTCTGGAAATTTTTTTCTCATTTTGGTTGGATTTCTGTTGGCAGCATCCTCAAACTTTATTGATAAAGCTTGTACTTCTCAGCAGTTCAGGCAGACAACCAGATTTGTAGCAATCACACATAACATTGGCTTTATCTGCTCTAGCATTCATTCTGCTTTTTTTGTCAAGACACTGAGCTAAATATAAATGATACCTGGGTGAGGAGATAAAATCACTGTTGACTCCTCTGTCCTCATGGAGTTGTCTTTATCCATGACACTGCTGTGATACATGGCCTGAAGTAGGTTAAGACAAGATATTTGAAGCTGCTGGAGCCATGCTTAATTTTTATTTCCTCTTCTACTACACACTGAATAATATTTACCTGAATAACATCAAATAAGTGAATGAAATGTCTTTAGAGCTACAAATTTCAGCTACAAAATTCAATCATTAGCATATCACTCTGGAGTTTGTTTTTCACTCCTCAACTCTCTTGAAATCATGTTGGCAGGAAGCAAGTCTTTTAGATCAGCTCATCATTTCATGTGCACCTAATGGGAAGCTTACACCTCTCTCTGTGTTACGCACTGCAGTCCCATCATTCACTAGACAGTATGTAATATATTCTTAATGTAGAATTTCAATAATTTAGTAATCTCTTAAATAGAGGACAAGGGGAATCTAGAATGCTCTCAGGATTGTATTTTCTTCTCTCCTCTGCAGAACCGATAAGATTTGTAGACTGATGACTAGGTTATGTTTCGTGTATTAAGAACAGACAGTGTTAATTTTGAAGGCACAATTCAGGCATTTTCTTTTCTCCCTGCTTATGCCATAAGCATCACTGGTATATGTTATCTTTAACGTGCAGTTAGCACTGGTGATGTCCCACTGTTTTTAACTTTCCTTTCCATGTAAAAGGAGTAGTGGAATTGTTTTCATAGCAACAGCCACAGAGGCCTCTTCACTTATGGATTTTATAGCTCAACAGTATGAAAGGTCAGAAAACATCCCTTGTGGGGCAGGCTTTTATGGAGAGGAGATGGGCGTGATTAACCAAATCTGTCATGTGATCCATGGGAGACCACTGGAAGCAGAGACTAAGCTGTGCTGCTGCGATTATATGAGGATGTGTAGGTTGATATGGATGAGCAAGACTGTTTCGCTTGATATGTATGAGCATCTCCTGCCAAGAGGCTAAATTACAGTCAGAAATAAGCACTCTATATGGAAAGCACATGTTGCAACTCAGCCCTTTGCCAAGCAGGTTTAGCAGCGGGAGCAGGAATCCCAGGAGTCGGTTGTGACTTGCTCTTGTCAGCTCCCAAATGAGCCTCATCACTGCTTCTGGTTTAAACAATTGGCACACACCTCCTTCAAGCAATACTACCTGGTTTGTATTACAGGAGGAAGATGGCACTGCTGGAGAAAGGATGAATAAGTTTCTTTCCCAAATGCAGTGTGTAGTCACTGGTGTGTTATTTTTGTTCTTGGCACTGCTGTGCTTACAGTTGTCATCAGGATCTGTTGTAGGAATGTGCCAGTTGCTGCTACTTTGCTCCAATGCAGACTGTCATGGAAATATTAATATTAATAATATTAGTAAAGCAGTTCAGATATGCTGAGAAAATCCTGCTGTGGATGCTCAGTGGTATCTACAGCCATTCATGCCATCCCTGTGCCCCCCTGCTGCAACCTGGGCCCTGGCATAGGGCTGGCAGAGTTCTGAGCATCCTGCACAGCCTCCAGTGCTGGGAACATGCTGTGTTCTCCACATCTGCTTTCCACCTGCACTGTGCTGTCATGGGTCAAGGATATGGCCATACAAATGTACTTTCCTTGGTGCTGTGTCTGTCAATTTTTTCAGTGTTCATTTTTAGATGGCATTTAAATTTTGTATATCTTGATGATTTTTAGTGAATTGAGTGTGTGCTGTTTCTAGCAAACATGCTGCTTTCAGTTTCTTCCCTCAGAGGAGATTGAATTCCAGTACATTTTTGTTTTATCCTTCCAAGGCATGAGTGTAATGAAGTTGGACAGTAATGGTTGCTGCATTTCACTTTTTTTCTGCTCTTTCCCCAGTGGCCTAAGCATCTGTAAGTTTGAAGGCACTCACAGTTATGGTCTTTGAGTTCAAAATAAATCAGAAGAGAATAGGCCAAAACAGGGCACAGCATTTAATAAGATATATTGTGTATGTATAAACTTGCACTTAATATGTTGAGCTGACAAAGCAAACAAATGCAAAGTCCTACAGATCTGCCTTTTTTATAATCTAGGATTAAATGATAGTAATGTGACCCAAGTGAAAAAAAGAAATTTATGAGGGGAGGCCAAAACAAAGTAACCCTCTTCTAGAACTGATGAACTGTAATCCATACCAGATATTTTCAAAAAAACATTTGCTCCTGTTCCACCTACCTTACTGCAATCTCCTCCCCTCTCCTCTCCTCTCCTGCAGCTGCTTAGTTACATACTTCATATTTTTTTCTCTCTCAGTAGTGCAGAGAGGTTAACAATTTCTTTCTTAGAGAGAAAATGTATTTCACTTATTTGCTTTTTGTTAAAAGCTAGTAATTGTTGCTCAGATTCTCCTGTGCTTCATGTCTCCTTTGTTTTACAAATCCTCAGTAAACAGAGGTTGACAACCAACACAAAATATACCATAGTGATTTTGTGCCCTGTGGTGCTTTACAACACCAGGAGAACTCACAGCTGACAGCATGAAGGTTTTTTGCCTGTGATGAGAGAGCTTGATTTACTTGCATGTTGGGTAAAAATAACAGTTCGCTCTTAAATAGGTGCTTATCTTTTTGCAGTGTTACATAAACTCTCTTGACACTACCTGCCAAGCACAAATTGGCTGCTTCTGCCCTATTTATGAGAGAAGATGCAGGTTTGAAACTCTTTAAAGAGGGATCTTTCTGTTGGTTCCCTTGACATGACTTGTAAAGCTCATTTGGTCTCTGTCATCACCAGTGCCAGGCTGTGTTTTGGTTTCTTTAGCCATTTTCCACCTGACTGCTCCTGGCTACCCTAAATCTTTGTCTTTCCCTTGCTTCCTCTCCAGTCCTGTTTTCTTTACACCTCTGCTCTTGCCTCTTGCCTCTCCCACACATCTGCCCCCCTAGGTTCAGCACAAGGTTATCAGGCAAGTGTGGCCTTGAACACTGCACAGCATGACAGCAACATATTTCTTCTGTCTGGTAAAGGAGAATTGAACTGGTTTAAAAATATAAGGTCCTCTTGAATTCAACTGTGAATAGAGATCACACAAGTGTAATTTCAAAGTCACTAGAAGCTGGTAAATTCAATCAATCCATTGAGAGACACTTTTGCTGGGGCTGCACAAATCCTGTCCTCTTTGTTGTAGTGGTGGCAAGACCCTGTCTGGTCCCTTCTCTGGTATTTAAGGAACTGACTGGTCTATGAAATAGTTCGTGAAAGAGTTGTTCTCTTGAGTGTCTTGTCTTGCTCATGGAGAGT
>NW_008654948.1:23915-42458 GCF_000695815.1 Acanthisitta chloris
TGCCAAGGACCCTTGTGGTTAACTCCAACAGTGCTGAACATGCTGAGCCATGTGTCTTTCATCGCCTTGCACTATTGCAGCACTGCAAAACTCTGAGCTGCTTATGTTTCTTAATTTAAATTTATGGATTAAGGTATGAGTAATGTATTGTGAATTTAAGCTGCAGAATTTAACTTCAGCAAAACATGTGGAGCTGAAAGCTAAAAACAAGGGAAGCTTTATGGATTGACCAGGTTTGGCGAGACTCTCTTTATATTAACTTCACTTCAGCAGTCTTGGTGAACTCTAAACATTTATCTGTTAGACTAAACATAGGTTAAGGCAGGCCATGGAAATATCTGAATTGAAGAGCTGACATCTAATCAGCATTTTATCAACTGATCCTCTGCCTAGTTAAATTACTATTTGGACTGAAATTCTTAAATGAGTTGCAAACTGTCCTACAAAACCCATGACAAATGGTGAGAATAAAATAAGCAAAAAAAAAAAAAGGGGGTCATAAGTTGTCTCCCTATATCATTTAATTCCTCTTACTTAGGTGATTTGTTTGGTTCAAGAAGCTTGCTCTAGTTCTCTGTCTGTTATTCCAGTACCCAGACAGAGGAAGCCATGGAAGAAGTAATGAAAACAGTAATATCAATCTGCTTGATTTTTTCCTCACTTAAATTAGTTCTATACAGATATTATTCCATTTACTTCAACAAATTACTCTCTTGAATTTCATTTAAATGAATTTGGAAGAAAACAAGGTTTTCCATACATGGGTGAGCTTCTATTTTTTACACCTATAGAGCAGAGAGATAGAATAGTAGAGATCCAAAAACATATTTTTGGGAAAGGAGCATCTAACCATACTAATTAGCACTGTGCAGTTTTTAGCAGAAACAATTTTGAAAAGCAGAACATCCCTTGAGGGCATGTGGGTGAATGAGTTGAAACAACATAAATAAGATGTCATGGACTCATTTCTGCAATCTCTATGACAATCTCCACCTCCCTCAAAAAAACCCCAACATCTGTGTGGGAGCTTTGTAAAACCTCAGGCTGCACTTTTGATGTCCCTTGTGACAATGGTAGTTGTATGACAACAGATTTTAGAAAATCATGACTTTTCTCATGGGGGTTTTTTGTTGAAATTTTTCTCTCTTCATTGGCAGACACAAACTCCATGACTTTAACACTGACCAGAAAGTCCCTTTGGAGCAGAATGTTTTCAGGAGAGTAGCAGGACTGGTGATAAAACAGTGACCCATTGCTGAATGGTCAGATCTGCCACTAAATGACAAGGGTGCAGAAAGGTCCCTGTTTGTCTTGAGAGGCTAGGGATTAATCCTAGTCACATCTCTGGTTGATCACAGTGATGGGAATGAAGTCGGCATCAGTTTGATTTCTCCGTTTCACCCCAGTGTGCCAGGCACAAGGAAGTGGGAGGGTTCAGGTTTGGGTTTTTTTCTAATGACTGCAGGGAAATTCTAGGTTTACAGTTTGGGTCTTCTTCATTCAAAAAGCTTCTGTGTGGCTTTTTTTCCCCATCTCCTGCCAGTGCCTGAGAGTGGAATAGTTCTGGCACCGTATGACACTCCTCCCTCCATCTGTTCCCATCCTCCTGCCTGGGGAGGCCCTGGGCACCAAGAAGGGCAGGAGACAGGCCACCTCCATCTGAGAGCTTCTCTGGCTCGCTGCATGGCCTTACATCAGCCACATTTCAAAATAACCTTGAGACAGCATTTTGCCTCTGAAGGTGCATGACTTCCTGCAGAGCCCAGGAACAAACAGCATTTTGCTGTTTTCTGTAGGACAGCTGGCCCTGCGTGGACCTTCCTTGCAGTGAGTGGCTTACAAAGGGGGCAGATGAAGGGAGAGAGGTGGAGCCACGGGTATGACCTGAAATCCTCCTGCTGACACTCTGTGGAAATGTCTGCCTACATAGGCAGGAGAGGGCTGACATGGGGCTATCTCAGCTGCAGCATCTGCACTGAGACACGCCCGTGCTCTCCTTTGTCAGAGAGAAAGAGGGAACTGGATTCTTAAGTGATTTTATGCTATGCATGTCTGTTTTTCAAGCAGTGTTTGCCATTTGGAAAGTTAGTCAGGCCTGGGCTTCCTGAGCAATATTTTCAAGAAGAGATTATGACTGTGTGAAGCAGTGTGCTGGAATCACCTATTGTGTCATCTGCCGATGACAACTCCCTTGGCACCTTTTTTTCTTTCCTCTCTGACATTTCCAAAATGAACAGCTGTGCTGCCTATGGTCCCCTGTGCTAGGGAAGCAGTTGCTCATGTTATCCTCCCCTCCCTTCTGGTTGCTTTGCAAAGAGTGTTTCTTCCAGATCTTTTGAAAGAGTCACATTGCAGAGAAATGATCCTTGCAAGCAATTGGGGAGTTGTCAGGTCCAGGGCTGAGCAGAGAAATTCAGGTGACCCATGAGTCTGCATCTTTAGTAACACATGGATGCAGAGACATATTTAGCAACACAAGGATGTTTGAAGTCCCAAACTCTTTTGTACTTTTAGAAGTTAGATGGGTGTCTGTTCCTTTCATTCCCCTTTCTCCTTTTTTGCTAGAGATGCTGATGTATCCAGAAAGGAATAAAAGTGCTATTCCTGCAGTCAGGGCTCTATGGGACTGCTTTAATTCTTACTGCTTTTTGTGCTGTGGTAGTTTAAGGAATCCAAAAATGAGCCAAATCTTGTGTTGTGGGAGACATTGAAGGAAAACATAGTAAGCTCTAAGGACTTTTTATTACACTTTAAATAAAGCCAACCTGTAACTTATTTTCAAGATGTGTCATGTTGAGGGGTAGGCCCTTGCTCTCACAGAAGCCCAGAGCTTGAAAAATGAGATATTTGGTGCACAGAAGAAAGAGCAGGGAAAAAAGGTAGAAATTATGTCAAAAAGATGGTTTGAACACACAGGGAAGTTAATCCATAATAATGTTGGGCACGAAGTGACTACACTGTTCTTACTCTATGGTAGTTTTTCTGGTGAATACTCTTACTCTGGAATGGGGATATCTCCAGGGAAGCTATTCTCAGATGTGTGTGTCTACACATATAATATAGATAGTGTGCCTGAGGTATCATTCCACAACCATTATAGTAATTGTGTACTTCCCTGTTGCAGACACCCCCTTAGGAAGGAGCACTATCTCTGGAGACTGAATGTGTTTGTGCTCAATTTTGGAAGGTCACCTTAATGGCACTATCAAAGTACTCAGAAAACTTTCCAACACAATGCTGTATCATCTTCAATTAGCTTTTAAAGAAATAAGAAAATATTTTGCCATGAGGCTGTTCTATTTACAATCACTAATTGTTAGGTATTTATTTCCCTTTCTTCCTCCTCCATTTCTCTCTGTATTGCACTCTTATAAACACACAGTGCCAAGTGTCTGACTTTGCCCTTCAGGAAGAGCAACAAAGATGATTAAGGGACTGGAGCACCTCACTTATGAGGAAAAGCTGAGGGAGTTGTGCCTGTTCAGTCTTGAGACAACTTAGAGGGGACCTCATTAATGTATTCAAGTACATGAATGGGAAGTGCCAACATGACCGAGTCAGACTCTTCTCAGTTCTGGAAAACAGCAAAACAAGAGGTAACGGGCAAAAACTGACGTACAGAAAGTTCCACCTGAATACAAGGAAGAACAACTTTTCTATGTGAGTCCCAGAGCACTGGAACAGATTGCCCAGAGATGCTGTGGATTCTCCTTCACTGGAGATATTCAAGAACTGTCTGGTTGCAATCCTAAGCCATGTGCTCTAGGATGACCCTGCTTGAGCAAGGAGGATGGATCAGATGACCCATTGTGGTCCCTTCCAACTGAGCTGATTCTGTGATTCTGTGAAACAAACTTGTTTCAGAGCAGTTAGGGAAGTTCCTTAGAAGCTGAAGATAGGGGAACCTTCAGCCAGTGGTCCAAGGCATTGCAAAAAAAATGTTAAAACAGAAACCCATATCTCAATTTCTAATATAAATATTTAAATGCACTACCAACTTTGTTTTGTCTGTCTACTAAATTTTTTTTCTAGTCTCAGTGCCCATCTCAGGCTGAGGGGGATATTTTGGGACCAGAAGAAATTTTCTCATTGTATCTGTAAGACTATTCTGTGTTTTAAAGCTGGTCGGTTTGGTTTGTTGAACCATCTACATTGACAGACTGTTGTGGTTATATTTACATGAAGCAAGTAGGATTTGTTTTATGGTTGTCTGAATCTGAGCTGCAAACATGTCCAATGCCCCCAGCATGCTGCTGTCCACTGGACACTAGTGTAGATGTCCAGCTGGAGATCCTGTCTGTTGGTGATGGCTTGGGTCACCTTGAGTGATGCCTTTGCTGTGAAAATTAGCAGATGATGAGGCATGGCATGAGCATGCTGCTGGAGGTTAGATTGCCAGCTGCCTTCTGAAGGATCAGGGTCATCTCAGTTTGAAGAAGACAGATGTAATTATCCCTTTCTCAGAGCTGATAATGAACTGACATTATTTCCTATGCCACCTTGATTTTTCTTCAGGGAGTCCATCATTACTGCTAACAAGACCCAAGTCTACTTAAATTGTGACGTTAACAAAATCACAGCCTGGGCTGGAACAGCCTCGGGCACAGAGGCTGGCTGAGTCACCCAGATGCCACAAACTGTCACAGAGAATTCGAGGTTTGGATTCATTTCAGGACAGGCTGTTGCACAGCAGCCCCGACCCATTTTGTGGGAGTAGCAAGGTCAAGCAGGATGTTCCCTCTCCTAGGACAGCAGGGGCAAGGCCACTGTCTTGGACTACCCAGAGGAATATAATTTCAGTTTATGCTCAAGGTTCAGTACTCCAAACCTGCTGCCCAGGTTTGCCCACTGTGTTGTAGGTTCTCAGCTGCATGCGTGATGTTTGCATCTTAATATTGAAAGCAAAAATAGTCATTAGAGCTTGAATATTGGAATTCCCAAGGCTGAAGTATTGTAAAAGGGGAAGGAAAGAGCAGCTTCCTAAAGAACATTTTTGGATTTTTTTTTTCCATTTCCTGTATTTTAGTAGGATGAGTACAAAAGTTAATGTGTTTTGTAACAGGACACTATGAGATGGCTGCCTCTTATGCTGAATGATTTTTTTTAAGAAATTGAATAATTATAGAAAAAAACAGAATGAAAATATTTTTTTCTTTTATGCTTTGCAAAAGTAGCATGAAATCTGAGAGTAGAAGTGACTAAGAAAACCTAAAGAAACATATAGCATCTGCAAACTAAGGAATATGAAGAAGCATCAGACTGAGCAACTTTGGATTAAAGGAAGATACAGTGCAAAAGTCTTCTCCTATTTTTTTACAGTGAGAACAATCATTCACTGGAACAACCTCCCCAGGCATGTGGTAGAGTTCCCATTACTTTTGGGTTTCAAGATGCTTAAGGTTAATCACAAAAGGTTGAAAGTTTATCACTTAAGATTTTGGAGAGGGTGCTACATAATCTCATCTAGGCTTCCTTTCCCATAAAAGTTTGAACCACATCATCTCTTGGGGTCCCTTCCAGTCTAGGCTCTTCTCTGATTCTATGGTACTTGTTTTGTCAGGGAAATCTGAAGGTGTCTTTTGTCACCTTCAGATTTCAAGGTTGGATTCCTGCTTCCACCCTAATTTTTGTATTTTCTTTCTTGATTCACCACTTATATCTTGGTGGCCTAAGAAAACAAGACACAGTTTTACACAGAGGTTCTCAACCTGTATGTGAAACCTCTAAGGTCACTTCTCCAGCTTTGGACTGAAAATGGGCTTGTGTGCCTAGATGGTATTGCCAGGTTTTTCCCAAGGTGTTGTCTGGACTAAGAGAGGGCAGCATGTTTCTTGTGAACCTCTCCCAAATTCAGCTTGAAATCAGACCTTGAAGCAGGACTCAGGTTGTCCCTCCACAGGTGCCAGTTTTTCATTTGGAGACTTAACACACCTCCCTGAATAAGCTCCAGCAGGAGGAGCAGAGATCAGCCTTACCCCAATCTGACTTGAGCTTTAATGGTTAGAGCACTTCTGAACACTGAGGTGTGAGGGTGCAAGCTCCTTTAGCCTCCCCTGTCAGCTGAGAGCTGACAGTGGTCTGTGTACAACAGGAGGGAAACCACACCACAGCCTTTTTGGATGCTCTCCATGGTATTGAATGCAGCACTGCCTATAGGTACCTATGTCAGGAGAAGGGTGAGTAGATTGAGCTTTTTTCAGATTTGTATAAAGGAATTGAGGTTAAAAGTATTTATGGCAGTTCTGTTAAAAAACAGTGATTCAAAAAAAGCGCTTTTACAGCATAAGTGAGCATTTCCTTCTATGTGAGCTTTCAGAAGACTGTAAACAACATTCCAGCCATACTTGTGCTGTGGCTGGATTTGGACTTTCTGAAGTCATTAAATGCTTTTACAATGTGTGTTTATTTTAATGGATGGGTGAAATATCTCACAGAAATATCTCGTATTCAACTGGGTGGAACATAAAACACATGCAGTGAAGATTTTTGCATGCCCAAGGAATTTGGGAGAATTCATTCTAAAATCTGGCTCATGATGTCCCTCTAATCCATCCCCTTCCAATCCTATGTGCAAAAGTGAAGACTGCAAAGCTAGAAGGAGTAGAAGCCAAGAACACTGTTTCTCCAGAAAGTATATTGTTGGCTATGTTATCTTCACAAAAAAAAAAAAAAGGTAAATCTTAGTAAACAGTATAATTTATGTGCTTCTTGTGCCAGTGTCAATACTAATTTAGGCTGAAATCCTGGACACTGAGCTCTGACACACACCAGGAAATGTTATACTCTTCCTTCCCCACCCCTACAAGGAGGCTATGTAGTTTTAGGGTCTTAAAACACAGTGGTTCATGAGTAACATGCAGTTCACTTACAGGACTGATTTGGGGTCCTATTTGAGTATTAGGCATTGAATTTGATAAGATTATGGAAAACATTTGTGACATCTTCAGAAGCTGTAGTGGTGGAGGTATTTCCTCAGCACTCAGATGGGTATCTGACAGGGATCTCTGTAGTTTTTCAGCTGCTGAGGTGTGCTGAGACCTACTTTTTGTGACCTTCCCCATGAGGAAGCTAATACATGTTTAGAGCTTGATATGTACCAAGATGTATTAGCAATATAATTTAGATACCCATGATGACCTAAAGGGGATCCTATGTGACTTTTGGGTCACAGTGGTCAGAGACAAGTGCCACCAGAGCTAGAGCTGTGGGTGGCTGTCTATAGCATGTTCTGCAAATAAGAGGGTACAAAGACAGCATTTGTTATTCACTGGCTGCAGCCCCATTGTTTCCTGTAATTTCAAATTCTGGTGGAGAACATAGTAGTAAAACCAAGCCTTGAACTTAAAACATCTTGAAATTGAGCACAGTGTTCCCTTTTTATTATTTTATGTCTAGAGACTTATGTGCATGTGTCACTGCTTTGTGCCAACAGAAGCCTCAAACCTGCTCTCAGCAGTGCTGGCTTGTTGAGTCTGTGACATAGCAGATACTGTAATTAGTTTTATTTAAAAAATAATTGTGTGCTAAGTATGTGTGAACACAAAGTTTCTGTCTGGTAGGCTCCTCTGTCTGTAGCTACAAGAACTGGGTTACAATGGTACTGTCAGTCTTGTTAGAAAACCAAAACCCCTTCTCCCATTGTAAGCATATTTTGCTCACTACATCATATAGTTTTTATAGTATAGGTGGGGATAATAAGAGAAGACAATGATGAGATACTAAATTCCAGGAGACTAGTTATACCTGTTGAATATAATTTGGTGATCAAAACACTGAACAATAAACATGAAGAGCACATGAATCAGCAGACTGAATGTGTCTTCTTAACATTAATTATATGTGTACCTACATAATTTGAAAAATGCAGTGTATTGGATTGTGTGGTACTATGAGGAATAGCATTGCAATGCCTTAAGAATTTTTTTATCCTTGCACTTGTTATTTTTGTCACAGATAACTTGATTTTAGCAGCATTAACATTTTTTGAGCCATTGTATATATATGCACTGTGATTTTCCTTAGGCTCATTGTTTAATTAATGTCCTAATTGAAGAATATTTTCAGTGATCCTGCTGCAGCCTCTTTACATGTGACCTCAATCAATTCCTACTGTAAAAGGACTGTATTATTAGTAGTAATGTAAAGCAAAATCAGTAGTCAAGATTGCTTGCCTAGTGCTGTTCTTTAAGTGGCATTGAATGGACTTGAAAAGCAGATATGAAGCTGGCAGCTGCTGATGGCAGGTCTTATGTTGCTTTGCAAATACCCAACTGACACACATTGCTCGTGATTGCTCCCTTGGGCATGCCTTCTGTAGATAAAAGAATGTACAAATATTGGTAAGTACCCAGATTTTCTGTGAAGAAACCTCTCAAGAGTCTTTCTAATTTGTGTTTTCTCACTTTCTTTTGGAATCTTGTTCAAGTTTTTATTTTCCTCAAGAGTGAGATGGCTGAAGTGTGTGTTTTATAGAAAATGTTGCAACTCTGGAAGGTGATGAAATCACCTGGTGATGAAAACAGCTTTCATCAAGCTCCCCCTTTGCTGAAGTCAAACAAAGGTTTTAGTACTTTAGTGCTTTAGTACATTACTTGAACAGGATTAGTTGGTTTAAATTATGTATTATATGTTGAATGCTATGAGCACTAGAAGCCATCAGCAAGGTGTACAGGCTCTTAGCAGCTCAAAAATGCTAGTCCCATGTGTCTTGTATTTCCCTCTTATTTCACTCCGAATATGTTAACCAGGTACTCATAGGTTTCTTGTTGTGTCAGTACCTGAGCACCTACCAAGAATTAGAGAATAGTGTGCTGCCTCTGTTTCTTTGTTTGTGTCAGCTGGTGGGAGTAGATTGCATGAGGTATGTTGATCACTCTTGGGGAGCTTCATTAGTTAATTAAGTTCAGTGTAAATAAATACTGCTGTTGTTTTGCATTACACAGGATCATTCTGATTCTGTATTTCTGGCCAGTAGCTTCCCTGTGATGACAAATGTTTGTTTATAGTAATCTAGGAGCAAATAATGATTGATAGGCTGACTGCAGTCTTTCACCCTGGTTATCTTCTCACTTCTGTTGCTTGAAGTCTCCTTGTGCTGTACGAGCATTATATTTAAAGGCAGCATTGGAAAAGGTTGAAGCTCTGGCAGCAGCCCAAGGTTATGCCTTATGTGAGCAGTGGGAACAGGCTGCTGATGCCTTTGTAGGTTTTCAGAGCATTGGTGGCTTGGACACAGGTGGGGAAGGGGCAACAGAAGGTGAAGCCACAAAGTCAGTTGTGAATATTGGTTTCTCTAAAGTAGTGGTTGTATTAAGCAAAAACAGAAGGTGCGCTAACCCATAAAGAAAAGTTGGCATTTCCATCCTGGGTGCTGACTTGCCCATTTCAGCTTTCTAGCAATCTACAGTTTTATTGTCCTATATGTAAGACAGCTGCAATTTGTTGGAATGTTTTAAGACTAGAACTTGAAACGATAACTGAACCTTGAAGAGAAATCAGTACAGTTGTTGTTTCAAAATCATGAGTGACAAAGTAATGGCCAGGAATAAGTGTCAGGGGAGGAAGAGAACATGATCTGGACCAACAACTTGTACATAGTCCCAACAATAACTGGGATCATTGCACAATAATCCCAGCCAAGATTTTTGCCCACAATTGCAGGCAACTAGTATTGTTTACCTATTTCTTCCAATCCCCCGTTCCCATGATAGATGTTAATGGGCCTTTTAAAAGATTTCGTAATAGAAGCTGATGATGGTGGTTGAAATACAACTTTCTGAGTTTTAAAGAGAAGGGGGGGAAAAAAAACATATATTGTGTGATACTTTGGTGGTACATACATGAAGTTTAAACTTAGAATTTTTTTTAGATTAGAAATGTGTTCCAGGTTCTTTCAACTCTCCTGAAAACTAGAAGATTCCTCCCTTTCCTCAGTATGAGCAGTCAAATTTGAAATGGGGATTTGGTTTCCATTAAATGCTTGTTCATTTTGTGTCTTGCACCAGCTCTCTGTCCATTGGTAGTTTTGGGAATTGTGAGGTCTGAACTCTGAACTGCATTTCCATTTTTCACCAAAGCAAAATGCTTTCAAGGTCCTGTACCAAAATCACCAGCCATGCTTATTTCTCCTTCTCAGCAAACAAATCACGGAAATGGGAGGACATCACTGTAACTAATTGTTACCATGGTAATTATAAAAAATGCTCAATATTTATTTTCCTCATATGCTTAGAAAACCTTAGTTTTTTTAACCTGGGGGAACTATAACTCCTTTTTGTGCTGGTGGACCCAAATTTGTACAGAGTAGTTGATGTGGAAATGTAAGTATACAAATACTTCCGTGCACGTTCTTTATATAATGCACAAATATATTTTGTTTGACAGCATCTTGCTGCAAAAGCATTGTGAAAATGACAGGCCTTCCCTGAGGTCAGATCTTTAAAGATAGGACACAACACAACTTTAGGCTTTGCTAGTAAGGTAGTTCCAGAATTTATTGAATTATGATGTCTTCATTAACACAAAAATTGTGAAAAATCTTAGGAAACCATAACAGGGATATGCAGAAATTCAACTGAAAAAAAATATATATTTGAGAGGTTTTTCCTATCTTATGGGAAAGTATTTAAGCTAAATAACTTTAGCTTAAAGAAATAAATGTTATGAGGTCCTTTATAAATATTTATAGAGTAGTAATGCAGAAATATAGAACCACTAAATCTACTAGATGTTTATACTCTAGCAAAGGCCTCTGGCTGACAACAGAGAGAAAATAACATGAGAAAATCTCTCTGACAGCTAGACAGAGAAGCCATTTGCCTCATCTTAGCTTCTATCATAGCTATCTCTGTGCTGACACCAAGAAGAGCAGTGTTTATGGAAGCGTGGGAAGGAATTGCTGATCCTCAGCCCTCCAGAGGCAGCAGGGATTATGCCACTGGCCCACGCTGCCCTCGGAGCCAGCCCTGATGCCCCAGGTGTCAGGAAGCTGTCTCTAAAAGGCTTTTGTTTATTGGGTTACTGAAGTGAAAGAGCAATAGTAACTGGGACAATTTCCCACTTAAGCAAAAAAATGAGCATTTTTTTCCCCCCAAACAAGATGGCAAGCCTCTGACACTGAGAGATCATCAGGGAGAGGATGCCCCAGTGCCTCAATGCCAGGGGACAGAGCACACAGAACAGCAGTGGTAAGCACCTGGAAATGTTGCTGGCATTATGAAATTCAAGTGCAGGTGCAGAGAACAGCCTGTTCTAGTCTCATGCTTCGATATGGTTTTTTCAGCCTGTCTTTCTGCAAATGTTCATTGAAAATGTAATCCAGGACATTTATCTTTGCTTTTTAGATGGTTCATTCCCTTCTTTATCAATATTGAGATAAGTTTAATACAGACAGGACCTTCCTAGCCATAGCTGGTGGTTACAGTAGCTTGACAAATGTTCTTGACATGAGACTGTTCTTTATCAAAAGCAGAAAAGGCAAATGCATTAAAAAAAACCCAATAGTTATTTATGAAGCTTTTCTTCTCATATGCAGCATTCACACAGTGGTTAATTCTTGCAAGAATTCAGAATTACTAGGGAAAAATCATTGCTGCTAAGCACTCTGTTCCAGGATTGATTTCCCTATATAGCAAAAGAGAAAAAATGAGAAATTTTGCACATGGGACCAGGATTCATGGAAGCCAATTTAAAGAGCAAGGATGATACAATGTCTTTGGGTGCAAAGAGCAGCAGGGTAGTGGTCATCTTCACTGCTGAAGGAGTTGATATCTCTGGCCCTGTAAACACAGGTATAGTTGATCTGGATGGGAGATTGTGCATTTGCTGCGTTTTCTCTTTGATCTGTAATGTGGGATTTGGTTAGAGTTTAGGTGCTTTGTTCCTTTTTTGTATTTGGCTCCATTTCCTGGTGCACTGTTGGCAGAAGATCAGAAGAGTTGGTGTCATCCCTGTCTGAGAACTGGTTGTTTCCCTCCCTTATGATGGAGTTTCAGAAAACTTAGAGTTTAGGTGTTGGGCTTGATATCTATACGGTTGGTATTTGGGTTATATTTAGACTACAGTCACTGCTGATGCATAAACAGTGTGAATGATTCCCGTGGGGCAGGAATTGTCAACACCATTGTGTGCCCACCTCTCCATTTCAACTCCCCCCCCTTCTTTCTTCCCAGGCACAGCAGGAGCCTCTCACCATGGCCTCACAAGTGAGGTTAGCAGCACCAGGTTATCCAGGTCACTCTTTGTTGATCAGCTCCAGTTGGTCCATCAGCCTTTCCATTGGATCAGTTCAGGGGTACTTGAGCAGCCAGGAGAGTTTGTGTGACAAGGTTAGGGTACTTTAGAACCCAGCTTGTGTCAAGCCCAAGTTACACAGGGATGAGACTGCATGCAGTGGGAGAGCATAGCTGAAATGTACTTGTCTACCCTGATCAGGGTTTAGCTTTGGATCAGCAATGACAGCACATTAAGCAGTATTTTCTTCTGCTGGGCAGTCTTAAGTGCTTTGTATACATTATTCTTAATTGCATTCAGACAATGTGTCTGCTGCTGCTGCACTAAAGCAAAACAGCACCAAAATATGAGTGTGCTGGAAGTGAGGTAGGGAAAAAAGTGCTGGAACAGGGAGGGTTCCTGCTCTGTTTATTTGTGTCACGCTTGGCTCACAAGCATTATCACTCTTGATTCACTTTTTTCCCTTGTTTCATGCCCAGGAAGTCAGGTCTGAGACAGGGAGAAAGAGGGATCACTTGTGAAGAGACACAGAAAGCAGGGGATATTTAAGAACAAATGCATTATAAATCACAGAATCAAGGAATCATAGAAGAGGGTTCCTGCTCTGTTTATTTGTGTCACGCTTGGCTCACAAGCATTATCACTCTTGATTCACTTTTTTCCCTTGTTTCATGCCCAGGAAGTCAGGTCTGAGACAGGGAGAAAGAGGGATCACTTGTGAAGAGACACAGAAAGCAGGGGATATTTAAGAACAAATGCATTATAAATCACAGAATCAAGGAATCATAGAATGGGTTTGGGTTGGAAGAGACCCTAAAGATCATCTAGTTCAAATCCCCGTGCCACTGACAAACATACACATATATTTTTTGCCTGTGGTATTTTTCATTTAGATCACTAGAAGAGAAGTGAAAAAAAAATCCATGCAGTTGTCCTTGTTTATGTTATGGCTGTACATTTTATCCCTATGTCAGCCTGGATAAGTGAAATCCTTGAGGTCAACCACACTTTGAATCCCTCCATTGCTGTTCAAGTTAGGGATGCTGGAAGGAAAACGCATCTCTGTTTTCAAACTACTGCTTTAATTTGAATTTTAAATGATGTGGATATGTTTCAGTTGGCCTTGAGTTTAACTGAAGGTTATTTCCATAAAGGGTACAACCAAGTTAAGGCAGCCACAGGGGTTTGAATCTCCTGACTCCAGCACTTGGGAGGCACCACTCCTGAATCCTGGAGTGCAGAGCCTTCCTCCTGTGTGGAGCAGCATGCATGGACATGCATACAGGTCACAGATTGCCTTGTGGCTGTCAGTGTTGAGACCAGCCAGAATTGCAGCCCTGGATGAAGTTTCAGCAGCCACCACTGCCCTCTCACTGCCCAGTGGTTGGCTCATATGGCCAGAATTTCAGACAGTGCATTTCTTCTTCAGACAAGAGGCTGTGCAAACAGAAGAAACTATTTTTTAAATTTCCTGTATGAACCTAGTGACACTACTTTAATGGCATGAACTGTACAACACACATTATTCATGTCTGTTTATCTCTCTCGGGTTTGGCCTTCAAATTGTTTCAGTATCATAGGGATGTACTTGCTGTCCAGCACAACTGAGAAGGAACATAAATCTGTAGTTCACCTTGGCCTGCAGACAGTGTTGTGTTCTCTTTCTGACTGGTTTATGTTAATCAGGTATCCCACTCTTCCAGCTGTAAATCAGGCATTGTGATTAATAATCACAATGAGAGAGCTAATTAGTACTGGCATGTAGCTGCTTTATAGATCTCTCTCTTTTCTGGGAGCCAAATCCAACCATATGGAAAAATGTAGCTGACACACTGTAAATATGATTCCACTTAGACAGTCATCTCCTCTGTTTTCTGTTATCACAGCAGTGTCAGCACAAGGAAAACAATGAAAGTGAAGAGATGCTGTTGCAGATTTTATTACAAATTTGAGGGCTCGGGGCTGGGTTTTTTCCTTCTTCAAGGACACTGTGTTAATCTGAAGAAAGAGGACTTGATTTGTGTTCATTTATGCCTGCCACAATTATTTAAGAAATGGCTTCAGTGCTCATACTTGAAGAGCTTTGGTTCTCTTTTAACTATTTCTGGCAGAGTTAGAAAGATATGCTTTGCGCTTTGTATCATGACAACTTGTCTTCTCCAATAAGCCACATCTTAAACTGTGTCAGCCCTCCCTACATTCAAAGTAACTGTCTTCTGTTCATTGCTGTTGGAATGAAGCTGTTGACTGGGTGTCTGCAGTGCAGCCAGCAGCAGCAAGTGAGGATTTCCACAGAAAGTGAAGGCTTTAGCAGCAAAATGCAGATGGGCATCAGGCAGGGGTTGAACCTGAGTAGCTGGGAATCTTTGGGCAGAGCCACTTCCAGTCTTCATGTTGGTCTTCATAGAACCCACTAAATATTTTTCAAAATCTGCATTTGAGGACCCATTCACAAGGCTGGGGCTCTAGTATCAGCTACTGAAACTGTATGGGCATGATGAAAACACAGGCAAATGAAAAGGAGGAGTAAAAGTATCTCTTATCATATTTTAAATCTTTGCAGGATCACTGTAAAGCAGAGACTGTCTTCTGAGAACAGCACCCTGAAGCCACTTCTTTGTGTTCTCTTCGTTGTGTTGGGTTTTTGAACTATTTTGAAACTATTTTGTTGAGCATTCATAGGCAGGATTAGCAAATGTTACCTTACTGTAAGTAGGAGATGTCAAGGATGGGTTTCCAAAACACTGTGTTGGAGAAGTTTAGGTAAGCTCCAAGAGGGGAAGGCCTTTGTGCTTCTGCTCCCAGTGAAATCTAAAGCAGATCATCCTGCCATGATGTAGGATTATGGGGAGGTGAGGATGTCACACCCTGTTTTTGGGAAGGAACTGAAAAATATCTGCTGCAGTGGAGGCAGGAGAGCTATTCCTTTCGGATTTACATGATTATCGTTGCAGTCTTGCCTTGCAGTAGATGCCTGAAATAGCTTTTTGTTGGTATTTTAAGTAGTTGATCAACCTTCTCTACCATAAGAGTAATTTTTTCCAAGATGCCTCATTTTGCTTGTGAGAGATTTCAGAAATCACTTCTGTTACAGCCATTCCCATCCAAGCCTTAAAGAATATACAAAGCCCTTACACAGTTGCCTGAATATGACACAGTTTGGATTAAGTTTTTTTACCGCTTTAAAATGAAAGTTTTCAGAAGTGGTATAAGATAAATGATGGTAAATTATAATTTAGTGGCTAAAAAAGTTTTTAATTCAATTGTCTCTCATCAAAAGCCAATACCATAATAGAAATTAAACTGCTGCTCTAAAGCTGATGCAGAGTTCTCCTCATCTCATCTTTCTGTCCCATAAACTGCTTCCATAAATCATTTCTCTTCCAAGGCTTCTGCTCAGTGTACTACTTCTTTTTGTGACACTTAACCCACTAGCGCTGTGTACTGTATGCATTATGCATTGCCTTTTGTGCATGCCATATATTACGAAGAGCTTTCTATCCCTAAGGGTTTCTGCAGCTATTTCTGTGAGTTTGTCCTACAGGGCACTTTCATGAAAGTCATCAGTTAGCCTTCACTATGAAGAAAGAGATAATAGTAACTGAAAGTAGGCCAAGCTCATTAGATTATGATTAAAAGGCAGATTTATTTTTTTTAATGCACTTATTGTGGTTCTAGTGGGTGGGCACTGGGCAGAAGTGGTGGTGGAGAAAAGTTACAGGTGCTGTGTCCTTGACCACTCTGTCTTTTCAGTTATTTTTTAGCTTTAATTGAATACTGACTCATGAAGAGTGTAGCCACCTTTCATTTCATTCAAGTGAATGCCTTTAATGAGTCTTAAAAAGGAAATGCCATATGTGGTTCTGCCTTTGCTGTCTAGGATGAATCTAGAGCAGAGAGTTGTGACCACAAGTAAGTTTTTTTCAAAGTGGGCTTGCAATTTGCCTCTTATAATGCTGTATGTTCAGCTCTCCCAGGAACATGCATGTCTCCACCAGAAATGGAGAGTTTTGTCACTGTGGAGGTTGAGTCATGATTTAAGATCTGGATTTTCCTCTGGAAGTATTTTAGAAACTGCCTTGAGCTCCCCAAGCTGGTGAAGTCCCAGGCTGGCCCAAGGACCTTGGTCTGAGGTCAGAGGTCCCTCAGTGGGAGCCCTGCACTCCCTCCTTGGCTCTGGCAGGGCTGTGGGACATCCCTACCATGTCTTGCACTTATTCCTCTGTCAAGGTAGTAACCTGTCTATACTAGTGTCTCAACTGATCTGGAATAGCAGAGTTGGCAACTTCATCTCCATTGCTGAATTTGAAAACAATTCATCAGGTGCAGTTCAAGTAATAACTGGTCTGTACAGGCACTGTGTGGGGACTGGGTTCCCACATACTGTCAGTGTTCAACTCCTACCTGCAGCCCTCTCTTCCCTGGTTGCACTGGTCTCTACAGACCACGGCAGCATGCTCCAGGTGTGACTGCCTTGATGACCAGGAGAAATTCTCAGGGTGCAGGACTGGGTAAGGTGCCTTTTATTTCACCAGTGTGCTCAGAGAAGCTGTCGGGCCTCACCCTGCTCTCCTTCATTGACCAGAGGCAAGTGGGAAATTACAGACTGTAGCCTCTGGCTTAATTAGCCACCTGCTATTCCTGTCCTCTTGTATCTGGAGTAACTATTTATACACGTGTGACTACACACAAGGCTGCAGTCTTTCCATGTAAGGTTGTAACTTAGCTCCTTCCTTCTTTTTGATTCTGTGTAAGATGATGGGACTGGCATTTTCCCTTGTTGTTAATCACCCATGTTTGTCTGGTCATCATGATTATCACAGTCTGTACTCTGAGAGATTCCTTGACACCAGATAATTTCCATAAGTATGCAGCATTCAAATGCAACTCACTGTCAAGTGTCCCTTTCCCTCCCTTCTCCTTAGATGTAAAGGAGCATCCCACTATGGCCTTACTAAGGAACGGAAGAGGCGTTCCCAAGACTGCTCTCCAGACCATGGCTCCAGCTTAGCAGTAGCTGCCCTGGGCCCTGAGCTCTCAGCAGCTGCAGCCATCGCCTTAATGACAGATGAGCCAGGGCTGGTGAACCCAGCCTTCAGCCCCACCTCGGAGGACAGCCAGTTGGGCAGCAGCCCTGGAGACCTGCATCGCAGCAACCGGAACAGAAGTAAGAACTAAAAGCTTCAGAGCTTGGTGGCCTCTTTCAACATTCACTTTTCTGTGAAATGTATCTGTTGTTGGAGGGTTCAAAAAAAAAAGAAAAAAAAAAGGAGACAAGGGTGAAAGCTTTCATTTTACATGGCTTATCAAATTGTGCACTCCGTGACCCAATAGATTTGAGGTGAAAACCAAAATGACTTGGCCAGGGGCAGCATCAAGCTGAAGACAGACTAGCTGCACACAGGCAAACTGCCAGTCTTAAGAAAGATGATTTAGGCAAGTCAGCTCAGTTGGAAGATTAAGTGTGATGTGCTGGGGAGATGGTGTAGCTGTATAATGGTTTCACCAAAGCACGGTGGCCCAAGTAACCCCCATAGGCATGGCCACCTCCCCGAAAGCCTGTGCTTGACAGTTGCTATGTAATTTGCACGGAAAAAAACCTTAAGAATTGCCTTAGGAGCTTGGGGGACATCTGCTAACTTCTCAAGAAGGTGCAGCTTGGAGGAGCTGGTCCTGCAAACACAGACAGGGTTGCGCCAGGAACCCTTACCTTGATCTTCCACCCTATAACACTGTACCTGACTCTGACATGCTTCATATTTGAAAAGCATGACCTGGCCAAAGGCAAACTCAAAAGTGTTAATGGTGAGTTCAAAGTGTATATTCTAGGATTCTGAAGCCAAAGTGTTGCAGCAGTTCCATGTTGGGAGAATGGATGAAGGGCTGAAGAAAGACGCCAGGAACCCTTACCTTGATCTTCCACCCTATAACACTGTACCTGACTCTGACATGCTTCATATTTGAAAAGCATGACCTGGCCAAAGGCAAACTCAAAAGTGTTAATGGTGAGTTCAAAGTGTATATTCTAGGATTCTGAAGCCAAAGTGTTGCAGCAGTTCCATGTTGGGAGAATGGATGAAGGGCTGAAGAAAGACTAGAAAATGAGCAGCACTATCCTCTTGTGTGCATAGAGCTGGAGAGGCATGGAAAGGAAAGGTGCAAGAAGAGAACACCAGAACATCAATAAATCCTGTCAGTTTTATTGCATTTAGAGGCCTAAGCCTGGTTTGAGAGATTGTTGTATTATTAGATTACAGTGTTTGGTTATCATGCAGAGCTGGAAGAGACAGAACAGCAAGAATCAAGAAGATA
>NW_008654948.1:42494-48917 GCF_000695815.1 Acanthisitta chloris
TTATGACTTTTGTATTGCCTTAACCCAGGCCAGAATATGTGAATCAGTTGATCCCTCCCACCTGATACTCTGAATTTTTGACATGAAATCGTTGGCAATCATTGGTGGCTTCAGAAGCATTGAAAGGCTTTGGGGCAGTAGTGATAGTAGTGGGGTTTTTTCAAGAAGAGTTTTTAACAATGACTTCCAGATTTTTTCTGTCAAGCATACATGGCTTGGGAAGGGCAGTGCTTTTTTTATATGCATTTTTTTATTCTGTCTTGGTGGAGGATTATTCTCTCCAAGGCTACCACACTCACAGGAGGTTTTTCTGTGTGGCTGACAAAACAGAGAAGGTTGCAATTCCTGGGTGTGGGACTGAGGTAGGGTAATTGTACCCAGATTCAGGTGGGTGCAACCTTGAAGTATCAGCAGCAGGACTCAGGTGCAAAGGTGAAGTGCAGGCAGCCTTGCTGTTGATGTTATACCCCATCATGTGCTGAGGGCTGCAAAAATGACATGGTTCTAGCCCAGAACTGCTGAAGGGTATTGATTTGTTTTTTCCTGCTGTTGCAGCTCGACACTTTGAACGCTCTACCATAAGAAGCAGATCTTTTAAAAAAATAAACAAAGCGTTCAGTGTTCTTCGAAGGACAAAAAGTGGAAGTGCTGTTTCCAACCAGACTGACCGGGAAAGGGAGACTGTTGGAAACTCTGCTGCTGGAGAGGAAGGTAATGCTTTGTTCTCCTTGTGTTATCACTTAAAATGGGGTAGGGGACCCTATCCACATGGAAACTGGATGTCCATGACCGACATGCCTTTCATGTGGTGGGCTTTGCGTGATTAAAAAACCCAGAAAACTCAAATCTTACCTTATTTTCTTCTTTAAAAAGATGTTAGTGACTGGCAAGGCTGAGTGTGTGGGACCTCATGTAGGGCCATCCGGGTAACAGTCTGCATGCTACAGCCTGCCCAATATCTAGCACAAGGAATGTGGGATCTGGGCATCTGGGACCTATTACTGGAGCTGTCATTGATTTGCTCTGTAATTTTGTTCAAGAGTCTTCACTGGCATGTGCCTGTCCCACTAAAGCAAATGGATCACAGTGATTATACATTATAGGAACTTAAAGAGTTTTGCCTGATGTTTAGGAAACACTGGTAATTCCCAGTGGGAGGGTGGTATGAAAGTGCAAAGTACTGTAATTATTCCAGCATTTCTGTTGGATCCTTGGTGATAGACTTGTATTACCTCAGCCAGGCAGGTGATGAGGTAAGATGCTCCACTCTTAAATAGGTGGGAGAGGCAAGTTTGCCTGATGTATGTCAGGGATGAGGGGTCTGACAGGCAGTAACACTTAAAATTTGGCATTCTCAAAGCAATAAGCAAATATTACCAATTGCTTTGGACCATAATTATGAAAACAACATTGGCATTCATGTATCAAGAGGAAGCGATGATAGAGATGGAATCATTGTCTTAATCAAGGTCTTCACTGAGCTTAGTATTCCTTTTCTTGATGCCTCAGTATCTCATGTTTCTTCCCAGATCAAATGTCAAGGACATGGGCTTTAAGAAGACAAAATATCCAACTTCCCTTTACTCTGTATTCAAGTTCTCTTTGAAACACACACAAAATAAGGACCAAAGGCTGCCAAATGCTACTTTTAGGCATCTTTGTTCTTGAAGTAGTGAATTGGAGAATCATGTTCACTATCTTCTGCTTTATTCATTTATTCCTTCAGGAGAGTTTCACTATGTTACAGTGTTCTTGGTACTCCTACTTCACATACTTGCCAATGTAGCCAAAATAAAACCTGGTAATCCAAAATCGTCAACCTTTTCCATAAAAAAAGTTTGACCTGGAAACACCATTAATAAATTTACTGTCCCAAATATTATATTTTTTTTCCCAGTAAAATTTTGCAAATAAGTTGTCTACATCTCTCTTTGAGCAGACATTTATTTCTCATTCCCTAACAACTCTTCAATCCACTGTAAGCAAAATCTTGCCTTTCTCCGGATGGAGTGAAATTCTGCATGCCTCAGGTTCATCCTTTCCAAAAGACACCTCTTCAGGATGAGACACAGACATTTTAATGACCTCTTTTTAGCTAGGCTTGTTGTTGACATTAGTAATTGTTCCACTTGGTTTCATGTCCAGAGTGTGTGGACGATCTGGATGTCAACAGCACCTACCCAGTAACCCACTGCAGTCCAGGTGTTAACAGAAGGAGGTGTGACGATGGCACTGGCTTTTACCTTTCCAGCAGAATGAAACACAGCGTTGTCTCTATTTTAAGGGACATATAATGGGGCCCTGAAGTGGCAGTCACTCCAGGGCCTCACTGACAGTGTCAAGATTGTCATTCTCTCCTTAGCTCTGCTTGTGGTTTCACTCCTCTGCACCAAGCATGCCAGTAAACTTCCAAATGTATTCTGTTGCACTGGAAAAACCAGGTAGGCATGTAATTACTTAATAAGCAGTTACTCTTAAGTATGAGATCAAAGAAGCAGGGTACCTAATTACTTTATTAATGGCATTTGCAAAGAATACGTTTTGATTACACAGTCCTGGAATTTGATCTTAAAAAAATGCGAACAAGTAACTTGCAGCAATACAAGTACAACTTGAATAGAGATCTCTGTTCAGTTCTTTGCACCAGGTGCTTTGTGTAATGGCATCTCAAAGGCTCTCTCTGTTTCTTCTTGTTGGCAAAGGAAATGAATGTAGTTCTTTCTGTAGCGGTTATCATCATCCTGCCAGCTGGAGGCTGGTTTTCTCCTCTAGTTCTGTATGTTTTCTTCTTTTATTTATTTATTTAAAATCTTCAGCTGCTCTGAGCAGTCTGCAGTTGGACTTCTGATTAGAGCTGTTGGTCAGTCTTTAGGGTTAGCTGCAGTATGCTCTACCCTGTGCTTGCTAAAGGTCTTGCCCTAACCCACTGAAAAAAGTGCAACTCCATGTGTCTGTTTCCCCATTGCCACTCCACTGTCCTGGGAATGGAGGTGCTCCTGTGGTGGCGGATTGAGTTGGTTCCTGGCCTCAGAGGTCACACACCCAGTGTGAAAGCTGCTGCTGCCTTACCTAAAGTTTCACAAGTTCATGTCTGGGGACACCTGAGAGCACAACTCAGCCATGCCTCATTGCTTCAGGAGACTGGAGGGCACCTCACTATCTCCCTGGTGGCTTCTTTCCTCTCCAGGCTTAGTCAATGCATAAGCAGAATAAAGCTGAGACTATGCCAGCCTCACAGTGGGCACAGAATGGTATATCCCCTTCTTTCTGATAACCTCTTGTTGATGAAGGAGCTGTCAGGTCATCTGGCAGAGCTCACTGTATTATAATTCCTGTGACCCAGTTTTCAGAATTCCCTCATCATAGTTCCGATGTCTCTGTTTAATCTGTGCTTTGCCTGTATGTCGGTCAAAGAGGCTCTGAGAATGAAAACCATGCCAGGTACCTATGTATTGACCTTCAGTATCCTGCTGCAGTGTAGCTGTCTTTCATCTGAAGCTGCAATGTTTGTTGGGGCAATGCTCAGTTGCTCTATGACTGTGAGGGTACAGGACAAAATAATCATTCCTGATGTGGGAGAGAAAATATTCAAATAACCAAGATTCTGCTTAACTTTAAACTGAATGCAGTACTGGTTTTGGAAAAGTCCTTTGATACCCAGGCACATTGAAAAATATGATGTATAATGTCAGATGTGTTTCTGTTATAATTACAGCAGAGAAATAGTTACAGTCTATTGCTTATACCTGGAGCTGGTAGCAGGACAGCACTGTGAAGATTTCTTCATGATTTACATTTGTATCCTGTGGTTTGATGTGTTTAAACAATGTTATATGTACCCATTTCAGATTGGAATGATTCAGGCTTGCTTTGTTCCTCTGTTTAAACACTTTTGTGAGCCTTTTTCAGCAGAGAATTGTGAAGTGTCCAAACCAAAGAAAATATTAGAAGTAAATGAAAAGTACAAATACTGATGAGAATATGTTTGGAGGAAGAGGAAGTGTTAAGATTTCTTTTTAATAATTTGGTTATTTGTAAATAACTCATGTAAATAAATATCTATCTGTAGTGCAGCACCCAAACTTGTGATATCCACCTGAGAGCAATTTCATTAATAGTGCTTACAGCTGCAAATAGCTTTCCAAGTCTGAAGTAGAAGTTCAGAAAGTTTGAAAGAGATGGTTTCATCTGAGACATGAAGGAAGGTGACAGGGACATGCTTATGGCACTGATGCATTTAGGATATAATATCTTCTGACTGGACCTACTAGTGTAAATGACCTTGACAATCTACTTTAATGATAAAATATCTCCAAGCTAAGACTGCTCCAGCTTTGCTGTGCTTATTTGTGTCACTGTGCTCTTGGTTTGGCATTACACTTTAAATTTGCTTCCAAGAAAGACTGTGGATACATACACTCTTTACTCAAACTGATGTACAAATACAAGTTGTAAACCAGCTGATGTTTTAAGAGGAAAGAATTTGCAGGTGCAATTGGAAAAAACCCTCTATACAGTTTTGCAATAAGAGAGAGCCATGCTTCTGGCTTTCAAAAATGTTCATTAGTTCCATTTTGCAGTCACGTCATGGTAAAAGAAATTTAATTTATGATTGCTTGAGGATGGCAAATGTTGTTCAAAGTCAAACACATTCTTAGTCTCATGGTGGGTGCAGTTCTACCATCTGTTATTGCTTTGCAGCAGTCAAGACCAAGGCAGCCCCAGCAGGCACTGGAAAGACCACAGAACAGACTCCCCTCTTGTATGGGTGTATTTCACTCCTACTGTTCAGTGTGAACCCTGTTGTATTTTTGATTGCTATATATATATATATGCATATAGGTATATAATAGATAGATTTTATAAATACCTCAATGTTTGGAAAAGTGCATGAAGGAAAAGGTGCTAAGTGAAAGACAGATGGTATCAACCATTTCATGGCATTAAGGCTCTCTACGTGAAGAAAAGCTGAGTAGTTTATCCAGCCCCAAGACAAGACACTGCGGTCCACCTTCTGTCTCAGCAAGACTGCACCCCACAGGAATTCCACACCATTCCTGTTTTTCCCAGATTTGATTTAGTTGCAGTTCTGATTTCCCAAAACAGCTGTTACAGAATTGGTTCAAAGTACTCTGCTCTGGAGCGATGAGCCAGGCAATTTTCAGAAGAAAAATGTTGTAGCATTTCCTCTATTGCAGACTGATAAATTTGCCTGCTGTGAATGAGAGAGCCACAACTCTTTTGAGACATATTCAGCTCTACAACACTTCCATTTTAGTTCTTTTGTGACTCCTTTGTTGAGAGGAAAGTCCAGAAGCAAGCAGAGATGTTAGAGCTGGCATCACCTTCTACCTGCCCCCTCCATCAGAGCGGCGTCCCTGGAGAATTAATGGAAGGCATTAAATCAAAATGATGGCAAACTGCTGGGAGAATGAAATACTAAAATGAAAATCAATTGGGAAGAATAAAGTTCCGCATCAGCTCAAGGGCATGTGACTTTCACAGACACAAGAATTTTCCAGTAATAGGTTACACAAGCTTCATTTAAATTCTGGTGTCCAGATGCCAGGAAGCATGAGTGTGTGTTCCTACAGATTAGCCTTATTTGTGGGGTTGGACTTGCACCTCACACTAGTCAGGCCTTCAGATCCAAATGAGGACTTGCAACCACAGGCACAAGTTTTGTTTGCAGTGACCTTTGATTAATATGGACTCAAGAGTCACAGCAGACATTACACAGTGCTTTGTCACACCGAATTCTGGGAATGAAGGCAGAAGTTTACTCTCGTGGCAGCACGGTCGGAAGGAGCATGGTACACACAGAAATCAGCTGAAACCTGAGCACTGAAGGAACACTACCATTAAATATTATAAACTGTGGGAATAAAATATTAAACATACTTAAAATTTTGTAATACAGTCTCATGGCCACTATACTAACGAATGTTTAGTCTCCTACTTTGTGCCAGACAATTGGAGTTTACTCTGCAAAGCTGGTCTCTCCTATGTTGTCTGTTACTCTAATGGGATGTGTGAAAATATCAATAAAATTGCTCACTAATATGAGGAAAATATTGCTTGAGGAAGAAGCCCACACAATCCTTCTGAATGCAGATGACATTTTATTATATTGACAGATTCAGAATGCTCCATACAACCCCCGGGGACAAAATCTGCAAGAATCACCAAAAACAAGACAGAAAGTTTCCTTTCTAGATTCAGCAGCTCTTCAATATTTAAGGACTGGAAATATATAATGGTAAAGAAAGGTATGCAATACTCCTGGGTTTTCCAACTCTGGAAAACCTGTCTGAAGAGAATGGAGAATTCTAAATAAGAATGTAAGGGCTGGAAAATGAAGTCTGTGACAAATGATACTCCAACCTCGCAACAGGCAGTATATATACATACATACATACATAT
>NW_008654949.1:0-230 GCF_000695815.1 Acanthisitta chloris
TGCGCGACCTGGAGGCCACCTGCACCGCCAAGCAGCAGGTAACACACCTGTGCCCCCTGAGCCACTCACCTCTGTGCCCTGCGCCACTCACCACCTGTGCGCTGTGCCACTCACCTCTGTGCCCTCACCACCTGTGCCACCAAGCAGCAGGTATCGCATCTGTGCCCTGTGCCCCTTGTGCCCCTCACTAGTCCTTCCTAGAAGGGCACACGTACCACAGCCATGCCCCA
>NW_008654949.1:347-550 GCF_000695815.1 Acanthisitta chloris
GAGCTGGAGGTGCTGGGGCAGAGCAGGGCGCAGGCGTGGGCACGTGTGTGGGTGCCAGATCCCACCCTGATGTCACGAGTGATGTGCGGTCCCACAGGTGCTGGAGGCGCAGCTGGAGGTGCTGCGGCAGGGCCAGGAGAGCATCCTGAGCAGCTGCGCATTCACGGAGCAGGCGCTGCACCACGGCTCGGCCACGGAGGTGC
>NW_008654950.1:0-435 GCF_000695815.1 Acanthisitta chloris
TGCACAGTTTCCCCTTAACCAATTCATTACTTAAAGGAAAAGCAGCTATATTTCCTGTTTTATTTATCTATTTTGCTTTATTGGTTTGTCAGTTGCATTTTTTTTGTTTATGTGTGTGTATGAGAGAAAAAAACTATACTAGGCCTGTCATTATGATATATGGAAAAACTATTCTAATACTTGCCTAGGGATCACTGAGAGACTGAGAACAACTTACCACATCTCTGAGTGTTGACATGAAGTTTTGGCACTGATCGAGTTCTTAAATTGTCCCTTTAATTCTATTTTCTTAAGGAGTGTACACTAAATTGTTCAAATTTAACCTCTAATTTACCACATGATGTGCTGTCACCTGTGAAATACAACCCAGACAGAGATCTGCAGGCTTCAAGTAAACAGAGTGGCTGCAGAACAGCCAGGCAGAAAGGGACCTGG
>NW_008654951.1:0-1685 GCF_000695815.1 Acanthisitta chloris
CGTGGGAGGGTCTGGGGGACCCCCAAGGGCAGGGGGACACCCCGCGGTGGTCCTGGGGCAGCCTGAGAGGGGTGGGGGCGCCACAAGGACACACTGAGGGGGATCAGGACGCCCCAAGAGTGACCGGAGGGCACCCCAAGGATGGTCGGGACACCTCAAGGGTATCCTGAGAGGGGTCAGAGCACCCCTAGAGTGACTTGAGGGCACCGTGAGAGTGACGGGGACACCCCAAAAGTGACCCGAGAGCACCCCAAGGACACATTGAGGTTGGTCAGGGCACCCCAAGAGTGACCTGAGAGCACCCCAAGGACACCCTGAGAGGAGTCAGAATACCCCAAAAGTGACCTGAGAGGGGTCAGGACACCCCTAAAGTAACCTAAGGACACCCCAAGAATACTCAGGACACCTCAAGGGTATCCTGAGAGGGGTCAGAGCACACCTAAAGTGACTTGAGGATACCCTGAAAGTGACCAGGACACCCCAAAAGTGACCTGAGAGCACCACAAGGATGCTCAGGGCAACCCAAGGACACATTGAGGGTGGTCAGGGCACTCCAAAAGTGACCTGAGAGTGGTCAAGACACCCCAAAAATGACCTAAGGGGGGGTCAAGATACCCCCGGAGTGACCTAAGGACACTCCAAGAGTGACCTAAGGGCACTCCAAGGACACCTTGAGGGGAGTCAGAGTGCCCCAAAAGTGACCTGAGAGTGCTCAAAACACCCCAAGAGTGACCTGAGGGTACCCTGAGAGTGACTGGGACACCCCAAAAGTGATCTGAGGGTGGTCAAGACACCCCTAAAGTGACATGAGAGCAACCCTAGGTTGCTCAGGGCACCCCAAGAGTGGCCCAAGCACAGCTAGGACACCCCAAGAGTGACCTAAGGACACCCCAAGGGTGGCTATGGCACCCCAAAAGTGACTGAGGGCACTCCAACAGTGACCAGGCCACTCCAAAAGTGACCTGAGGGCAGCTGAGTCACACTGAGTGTGATCTAGGGCACCCCACGAGTGACCTGAGGGTGGTCAGGACACCCCAAAAGTGACCTGAGGGTGGTTGAGGCACCCCAGGAGTGACCTGAGGGCGTCCCAAGCATGGTCATGGCACCCCAGGGACAGCTGGGGCACCCCAAGGGTGGTCCTTGAGCACCCTGAGTGGGATTGGGACACCCCAAGAGTGACCTGAGGGCACTCTCAGGGTACTCAGGGCACCCCAAGGACACCTCAAGGATGCCCAGGACACCCCAAGAGTGGCCCAAGGTCACCTGGGACACCCCAAGGGCACCCTGAGAGGGGTGAGGACACCCCAAAAGTGACCTGAGAGCACTCCAAGGGCACCCCAAGCATAGCCAGGACACCCAAAGCATGACCTGAGGGCACCCCAAGGGTGGTTGGGACATCCCAAAAGTGACATGAGGGTGGTTGGGGCAGCCCAGGAGTTACCTGAGGGCAGCTGAGACACTGAGGATGACTGGGGCACCCCAAAAGTGACTTGAGAACATCCCAAGGGTGGTAGGGACACCCCAAACATGACCAGGATAGCCTACAGTGGGTCAGTGGTTGCTGAGGACGATGGTGTCTGTGTGTCATCTGTGCCATGACATGTCCCTGTGCTCTGTCTGTCTGTCCTGACCCTTCCTTGTCCCTCTGCCACAGCCCCTGGCCGAGTATGACCTGCAGGATGTGT
>NW_008654952.1:0-226 GCF_000695815.1 Acanthisitta chloris
ACTAGGGACACACCTAGCAGACACTAGAGACACACCTGGCAGACACTGGAGACACGCCTGACACTAGGGACACACCTAGCAGACACTAGGGTCACACCTGGCGGGCACTAGGGACACACCTGGAAAGCACTGGAGACACATCTGACTCTGAGGACACACCTGGCAGGCACTGGGGACACACCTGGCAGACACCGAGGACACACCTGATGCTGAGGACACACCTGCC
>NW_008654952.1:306-554 GCF_000695815.1 Acanthisitta chloris
AGGGAGACACCTAGCAGACACTAGGGTCACCCCTGGCGGGCACTAAGGACACACTTGGAAAGCACTGGAGACACACCTGCCAGGCACTGGGGACACACCTGGCAGACCTTTCACGGGCACCGAGCAGTGACGACGCGTAAGGCTGCCCTGAAAGGTCTCGTGTTCACAGCAGACGAGAGCAGAGCTCACACGCGTTAACGACACACGGCAGAGCTCGGCGCGGCGGTGCCGTGAGGGGCGGTGCCGTG